>NW_026882973.1:0-44292 GCF_032173495.1 Musca vetustissima
CGTAATTCTATGCTAAATTTTGTAAGTTGTGCAAAATTTGATGTCAATCTGACTAACATGAGGAGTTTGATGCCCAATTTACCTGAAACCGGGGGAAAATATATTTGGAAGCTCTATCCAAATATTAAGCGATTTGAAACAAACTTGTCACAGATTAGTTTGTTCTAATTTCAGAAAGTTTTGTTCCTATCAGCTCATTGGTTCCTTGGTGCGTCAATTACTTAAAATCAATCTATAATAAAAGGGAGCTATATCTAAATCTGGACCGATTTTCACGAAAAAAGCAGACATCACTCTAGGCTCAATTCAGTACGTTATGCCAAATTTCGTGCAAATCGAAAGGTATATAGCGACTTAGGTGCACCATTTACATGAAATCGGACGAAACTATATATGGGAGCTATATAGAAATCTGGACCGATTTTCTCGAAACTTGGCAGATATCACTCTAGGCTCATTTCAGTACGTTATGCCAAATTTCGTGCAAATCGAAGGATATATAGGGACTTTGGTGCACTATTTACATGAAATCGGACGAAACTGTATATGGGAGCTATATCTAAATCTGGACCGATTTTCTCGAAACTTGGCAGACATCACTCTAGGCTTAATGCAGTAGGTTATGCCAAATTTCATGCAAATCGAAAGCTATATAGGGACTTTGGGGCACCATTTACATTAAATCGGACGAAACTATATATGGGAGGTATATCTAAATCTGAACCGATTTTCTCAAAACTTGGCAGACATGACTCTGGGCTCAATTCAGTACGTTATGCCAAATTTCGTGCAAATCGAAGGATATATAGGGACTTTGGTGCACCATTTACATGAAATCGGACGAAACTATATATGGGAGCTATATCTAAATCTGGACCGATTTTCACGAAACTTGGCGGACATGACTCTGGGCTCAATTCAGTACGTTATGCCAAATTTCCTGCAAATCGAAGGATATATAGGGACTTTGGTGCACCATTTACATGAAATCGGACGAAACTATATATGGGAGCTATATCTTAATCTTGACCGATTTTCACGAAACTTGGCAGACATAATTCTAGGCTCAATTCAGTACGTTATGCCAAATTTGGTGCAAATCGAAGGATATATAGGGATTTTGGTGCACCATTTAAATGAAATCGGACGAAACTATATATGGGAGCTATATCTAAATCTGGACCGATTTTCACGAAAATTGGCAGACATCATTCCAGACCTAAATGATTAGGCTGTACCAAATTTCGTGCAAATCGAAAGATATATAGGGACCGTTTACATTAAATCGGTTAAATATATATATGGGAGCTATATCTAAATCTGAACCGATTTTTCCCAAATTCAATAGGGTTCGTCCTTGGGCCGAATAAGTGACCTATGCCAATTTTCATCCAATTCGGATAATAAATGCGGCCTGTACTTTGTTTACAATTTAACATGGACAGACAGACGGACAGACGGACGGACGGACATGCATAAATCGACTTAGAAAGTGATTCTATGCATATTCTCAAAAGGAACCATGTGTCTATCTCGATTATTTTTGCCTGTTACAAACATATGCACAAAGACATAATACCCTGTACCACACTCTAGGCTTAATGCAGTAGGTTATGCCAAATTTCATGCAAATCGAAAGCTATATAGGGACTTTGGGGCACCATTTACATTAAATCGGACGAAACTATATATGGGAGGTATATCTAAATCTGAACCGATTTTCTCAAAACTTGGCAGACTTGACTCTGGGCTCAATTCAGTACGTTATGCCAAATTTCGTGCAAATCGAAGGATATATAGGGACTTTGGTGCACCATTTACATGAAATCGGACGAAACTATATATGGGAGCTATATCTAAATCTGGACCGATTTTCACGAAACTTGGCGGACATGACTCTGGGCTCAATTCAGTACGTTATGCCAAATTTCCTGCAAATCGAAGGATATATAGGGACTTTGGTGCACCATTTACATGAAATCGGACGAAACTATATATGGGAGCTATATCTTAATCTTGACCGATTTTCACGAAACTTGGCAGACATAATTCTAGGCTCAATTCAGTACGTTATGCCAAATTTGGTGCAAATCGAAGGATATATAGGGATTTTGGTGCACCATTTAAATGAAATCGGACGAAACTATATATGGGAGCTATATCTAAATCTGGACCGATTTTCACGAAAATTGGCAGACATCATTCCAGACCTAAATGATTAGGCTGTACCGAATTTCGTGCAAATCGAAAGATATATAGGGACCGTTTACATTAAATCGGTTAAATATATATATGGGAGCTATATCTAAATCTGAACCGATTTTTCCCAAATTCAATAGGGTTCGTCCTTGGGCCGAATAAGTGACCTATGCCAATTTTCATCCAATTCGGATAATAAATGCGGCCTGTACTTTGTTTACAATTTAACATGGACAGACAGACGGACAGACGGACGGACGGACGGACATGCATAAATCGACTTAGAAAGTGATTCTATGCATATTCTCAAAAGGAACCATGTGTCTATCTCGATTATTTTTGCCTGTTACAAACATATGCACAAAGACATAATACCCTGTACCACACTCTAGGCTTAATGCAGTAGGTTATGCCAAATTTCATGCAAATCGAAAGCTATATAGGGACTTTGGGGCACCATTTACATTAAATCGGACGAAACTATATATGGGAGGTATATCTAAATCTGAACCGATTTTCTCAAAACTTGGCAGACATGACTCTGGGCTCAATTCAGTACGTTATGCCAAATTTCGTGCAAATCGAAGGATATATAGGGACTTTGGTGCACCATTTACATGAAATCGGACGAAACTATATATGGGAGCTATATCTAAATCTGGACCGATTTTCACGAAACTTGGCGGACATGACTCTGGGCTCAATTCAGTACGTTATGCCAAATTTCCTGCAAATCGAAGGATATATAGGGACTTTGGTGCACCATTTACATGAAATCGGACGAAACTATATATGGGAGCTATATCTTAATCTTGACCGATTTTCACGAAACTTGGCAGACATAATTCTAGGCTCAATTCAGTACGTTATGCCAAATTTGGTGCAAATCGAAGGATATATAGGGATTTTGGTGCACCATTTAAATGAAATCGGACGAAACTATATATGGGAGCTATATCTAAATCTGGACCGATTTTCACGAAAATTGGCAGACATCATTCCAGACCTAAATGATTAGGCTGTACCAAATTTCGTGCAAATCGAAAGATATATAGGGACCGTTTACATTAAATCGGTTAAATATATATATGGGAGCTATATCTAAATCTGAACCGATTTTTCCCAAATTCAATAGGGTTCGTCCTTGGGCCGAATAAGTGACCTATGCCAATTTTCATCCAATTCGGATAATAAATGCGGCCTGTACTTTGTTTACAATTTAACATGGACAGACAGACGGACAGACGGACGGGCGGACGGACATGCATAAATCGACTTAGAAAGTGATTCTATGCATATTCTCAAAAGGAACCATGTGTCTATCTCGATTATTTTTGCCTGTTACAAACATATGCACAAAGACATAATACCCTGTACCACAGTGTGGTGAAGGGTATAATAATGTCTTCAGTCCATTTCACTCCCTAAATATCATCTCAATTCAGATTCAATATTCAATATCATCTCAATTCAGATTCAAATTTCAGATTCAATATAAGTCTATTTTTGGCATAGCCCCCATACAAGGGGGCCACCATATTTTATACATTTATATGATCCTAGACACATTTTCCAAGTTAATTGTCTAAAATGTTAATGTTTTTCGCATTTCATTCCAGTCGATAGAAGGCACAGTTATCCAAGATAGCTGAACAGTATAGTCGGACGAGGGACTCTGACATAAAATATTCAATTGATACCCTACACAATTACCACAGAACTCTAATTTTCTGCAGATTTATAGGCGACATTTCGAGATATTTGCAATCTCTTGACCGATTAGCGGTCAACAGCTCCTCTGCGCAAGTTTTCCAAATCATATTTTCCCCGAATTAAAAATTACGCCATGAGCTCCAAATTTTGTTATTTTACACAGAATATTTTTGGTTCATTGGAATTTTTCATAATTCGACTTAGTTAGAAACCGGTAAATATTTAAGTATAACTTCCACATTCGAAGTACACAAATATATAGAATTTCTCTCAATTGACAAGCCAACCATTTCTCTTAAATATACTGTCAACTTATCCGGTATTTGCAATTTAGGAGGAAATATAAAAGCTATAGAATGCATTTTTTTTAATTTTTAACACAAAAGTTTTGGTTCATTTAACCCGATAAATATTCACCGATCTTTATTAAAACTGTCATTACATATTATCCAAACTTAGGGATCTTCATTGGCCAGAAGCGGTTCTACATAAAAACTTTCGTGACGATTACAATAGACGGACGGACGGACACACATGTCTAGATCGACTATAAAAACGTGGGTCAAAACCAATATTTAGCGCCGTTACAAACACTTGGGGCAACATAAAGCCACAGTACTCTCACAACATAGTTGCATAGGGCATTACAAGTAAAAACGTTAAGTTCGATCCGGTCGAAATTTTTATACCCCCCACCATGAGGATGACAATCAAAATATACAAAATGAATGGGGGCTCTTGGGAGAAAACAGATTTTATCATAGAACACTGAACATAAAGAGAAAAAATATCAAAATATCTAATAGTGGGGCTACCGTTATATGGGGGTGTTGGAAGTGAGTGTGTGTTGGTAGTGAGATTTGGCAGCCAATGGGAATACAAAATACCAAATTACAGCCTATTTGGGTGAAAAGCGTGTCCAAAATCCCTAGAATATTGATTATTGGGGGGTACCGTTATATGGCGGATAACCTGAAACTTGGGTCAATATTACTAATTTTTGGTACGGATATGTGATACACAATAATATTCTTAAACACCAAATTACAGCCAATTTTGTGAACGGAGATGTGCTATTTAATGAGAACCCAAAATACCAAATTACAGCCAACTCGGTTTGAAAACGTGTCCAAAATACCAAATATTAGGAGGTACCGTTATATGGGGGCTACACCAAAACGTGGACCGATATATCCCATTTGCAATATCAAACATCCTAGGAGTATTGGCAATGACTGTGCAAAAAGTTCTATTTCAAATTTTGCGATCTCCATTGTGATTTCAACAGACGGACATGCGTAAATCGACATAGAATTTTATTCTGATCAAGAATATATGTACATACATTGTGGAGTCTACGGTGAATATTACGAGTGGTTGCAAACGTATTGACAAATTTAACATACACATCACCTTATGATGGAAGGCATAAAAAGTTGCCAGTCGGATCACCCGACCTATTTATACAATTAAAACATTTTTTAAATTAATATTTTTGGGAAATTCCAACAGTTGTTGTGGGAGATACTCGGTATATAGGAACTCTATCGTCGATAGTTGCACATAATAAATGGTTAGTAATCAATTTAAAGTCGGGCTAGTTTATACCACTTTGGAGTCAGAAAAAGTTTACCGATAGATCCCATCTTAAAAATTAATTTGTTAAAAAAATACGAGTTGTAATCAATGGAACCAATCGGAATATCTACTAGCTTTATATGAAATTTACAAGATTTATTATACCCTTCACCACACTGTGGTACAGGGTATTATGTCTTTGTGCATATGTTTGTAACAGGCAAAAATAATCGAGATAGACCCATGGTTCCTTTTGAGAATATGCATAGAATCACTTTCTGAGTCGATTTATGCATGTCCGTCCGTCCGTCTGTCCGTCTGTAGATGTTAAATTGTAAACAAAGTACAGGTCGCATTTATGATCCGAATTGGGTGAAATTTGGCACAGCTCATTTGTTTGGCCCAAGGACGAACCCTATTGAAATTGGGAAAAATCGGTTCAGATTTAGATATAGCTCCCATATATATTTTCGTCCGATTTAATGTAAACGGTCCCTATATATCTTTCGATTTGCACGAAAATTGGCACAGCGTAATGAATTAGGTCTAGAATGATGTGTGTAAAATTTCATAAAAATCGGTTCAGATTTAGATATAGTTCCCATATATATCTTCGTCCGATTTAAGGTAAATTGTGTAGCAAAGGCATAAAAAGTTGCCAGTCGGATCACCCGACCTATTTATACAATTAAAACATTTTTTAAATTAATATTTTTGGGAAATTCCAACAGTTGTTGTGGGAGATACTCGGTATATAGGAACTCTATCGTCGATAGTTGCACATAATAAATGGTTAGTAATCAATTTAAAGTCGGGCTAGTTTATACCACTTTGGAGTCAGAAAAAGTTTACCGATAGATCCCATCTTAAAAATTAATTTGTTAAAAAAATACGAGTTGTAATCAATGGAACCAATCGGAATATCTACTAGCTTTATATGAAATTTACAAGATTTATTATACCCTTCACCACACTGTGGTACAGGGTATTATGTCTTTGTGCATATGTTTGTAACAGGCAAAAATAATCGAGATAGACCCATGGTTCCTTTTGAGAATATGCATAGAATCACTTTCTGAGTCGATTTATGCATGTCCGTCCGTCCGTCTGTCCGTCTGTAGATGTTAAATTGTAAACAAAGTACAGGTCGCATTTATGATCCGAATTGGGTGAAATTTGGCACAGCTCATTTGTTTGGCCCAAGGACGAACCCTATTGAAATTGGGAAAAATCGGTTCAGATTTAGATATAGCTCCCATATATATTTTCGTCCGATTTAATGTAAACGGTCCCTATATATCTTTCGATTTGCACGAAAATTGGCACAGCGTAATGAATTAGGTCTAGAATGATGTGTGTAAAATTTCATAAAAATCGGTTCAGATTTAGATATAGTTCCCATATATATCTTCGTCCGATTTAAGGTAAATTGTGTAGCAAAGCCTCTATATATCTTTCGATTTGCACGAAATTTGGCACGGCGTAATGAATAAGGTCTAGAATGATGTATGCCAAGTTTCGAGAAAATCGGTTCAGATTTAGATATAGCTCCCATATATATCTTCGTCCGATTTAAGGTAAATTGTGTACCAAAGTCCCTATATATCTTTGGATTTGCACGAAATTTGGCACAGCGTAATGAATAAGGTCTACAATGATGTATGCCAAGTTTCGTGAAAATCGGTTCAGATTTAGATGTAGCTCACATATATATCTTCGTCCGATTTAAGGTAAAGTGTGTACAAAAGTCCCTATATAAATTTCGATTTCCACGAAATTTGGCACAGCGTAATGAATTAGGTTTAGAATGATGTATGCCAAATTTCGAGAAAATCGGTCAAGATTTAGATATAGCTCCCATATATAGTTTCGTCCGATTTCATGTAAATGGTGCCTCAAAGTCCCTATATATCCTTCTGTTTGCAAGAAATTTGGTACAGCCTAATCACTTAGGTCTAGAATGATGTCTGCCAAGTTTCGAGAAAATCGGTCCAGATTTAGATATAGCTCCCATATATAGTTTCGTCCGATTTCATGTAAATGGTGCCCCAAAGTCCCTATATATCTTTTGATTTGCACGAAATTTGGCATAACGTACTTAATTGAGCCTAGAAGGATGTCTGCCAAGTTTCGTGAAAATCGGTCCAGATTTAGATAGATATAGCCCTTTTTATTATAGATTGATTTTTAGTAATTGACGCACCATATATATTTTCGCCCGATTTCAAGTAAATTGGGCATCAAACTCCTCATGTTGTCAGATTGACATAAAAGTTTGCACGTACAAAATTGAGCATAAAATTATATAGTTGCGTTTTCTAGAAGTACAGACATAGCCTAACGGATGACCTATTTATATTTGTTTGAAGTCGATTTACATATTTTATGGATAGATCTAGGTAGATTCACATTTAGATAAATATCACATATTTTATTTCATCCAATTTCATGTTAATACACCTGTTTAATACACCCATAGTGGTGAAGGGTATCATATAGTCGGCCCCGTCCGACTTTACTACTTTCCTTACTGGTTTTTTAACCGAAGCAGTGCAATGATTGATCCTATCTTCAGACATGCCTTGGTAAAATTGGTAAAGTTTGGATCAGATCTGACTTGATATTTGATTTAAGTATTCCACTTTAGATGAGATTTACAATTTATCAAAATGTTGACCTTCTGTGGGGGACGCATAAAAAAAGTGGGCCGATAAGTTTAATTTCCTAACACCACAGAGACTAGCTTAAAATATTAGTTTATGTATAGTGTAACTTCGGGTAATGTGGACCACCATTTTCTTTTTTTGATATTGTGGGCGTAACAACGGTAAAAAATGAAAACAAATTGTTTTCACGACATAGTAGATTTGTCGTCTACATATATTCCAGGTCAAACATTATATATATTTGACCATAAAAATTTTATTGCGAATAAAAACAAGTTGGCGGGTAATGTGGACCAGTAAGTTAAAATGTAGGTTGTGGATTGGATATGATAAATTTTTATTTATTTCAATCTTGGGTAGCAATGAATGTAAAAATATATGGGTATGAACCCATATATTTTTTTGAATAGCCCCCATTTAAGGCTACCGCCCTATTTGCGGTATTTTGAAGGTCCTAGCTTCAATATCCAACCGAAGCAGCTGTCATTTCGCATATCGAGATTTCAGTGGATAGAATACCTCCTCATTGAAATGTTTTTAATATGGGGCCATGATTGGAACTTATTCCCATGAAAAGATCCCGTTTTTTACAGTGGTCCACATTACCCGACTTTGCATTTTTTTATTTAAAAATATTTTTTGGCTTAACAAATAAATAAAAATTAAATAAATTAATTATTAAAAAAAATAATGTTCTATATAACTTCTTTATAAGTGAGAAAAACAAATGGTTTGACTCTTGTGCTAAAAAAATTTTCAAATCACAAATTTCAATAAGAGCTTAACTAAATTTTCAACATTGCAATTGTGTACTAAAAAGTATGTTAGATGTTTGTTTTTACTAATTAGGAAAACATATATCAAGGCGGCATTGACATATTTCAAGCGTTTTCTTAGATATGGGGGTGGTCCGCATAGCCCACATTACCCGAAGTTACTCTACTTTTATTTCAAATCATTCCCATTATATTATAACATTACTTTTTAGCAATATTATGAAAATGTTGACTTGATTTAAATGTTCAAATAATATAACGATGTGCAAAGTTCGGAGTAGCTCCTATATACCGGTATCCCCCATTATCCGGTATTTTGGGAATTTAAGACCAGTTTTTCAGCCGAATCTCTGTGACATTAAAACAAAACCACAATCTTCCAAAATCAAATTCAGTCAAATGTAAAGATTTTGCTCGCCAGAAACACAGCAAATTTTGAAAAAAAAAATCACGGATTTTGCTCACAATTCGATGATTGTTCGTGAGCATAAGGCCAACCATATACCACTGTATTCCCCGAACTTGGCTCCCGCTGACTTCACTGAACTGAGTACACCCATGACTACGATTAAAGACATAAAATGAACTCGGCAAGTGAATAAAAGAGTAAAGTTCGGCCAGGCCAAACTTTGGATACCCTCCACCATAGGTATACAGATACTTAAAATGAAAATAGAGGGAATATACCAAAAAGTGGACCGACAATTCTACAAATCGATTTATGTAAACCATTATGAACACCAAATACGAATTTCAGCAATTTTTAATTGGGATTTTTCATAAAATCTGAAAACCCCAAAACGTGGACTCATACTGATAACATGCATGATTGAGTATAAAATCCGATTACATCAATATTGATTACATAGTGTAGAAATTAGCGAATATTTGGGGTTATCATTATATGAGGGCTATGCCTAATTAATGACCGATATAAGTCAATTTCGGACCCAATATTTTTGTTTTGCATCTCAATTCTTTCCTTCAGGAGGTATCATTATATGGGGGGTATGCCTAAATGCTGGCCGCTATATTTCATTATCGTCAGGTTCGAGATTTTTATCACGATATCCTTAGAAGGCGGAATGATTACAACAGATGGATAAATCGTAAATTTGGGCGGTGCACTTATATGGGGTCTACCCGAAAAAATTGACCTATGTTTATAATTTTTTGTGGAGAAATTTGGTACCCAATAAGAACACAATGTAACAAATTTCAACGAATTCAGTTGAAAAACGGAAGATGACAAAAGACAAGTCTATGCTAAATGTTGGCGATCATTCTCAACTCGTTTAGAGAATAGAGTACATTACAACAGACAGAAGGTCAAGCCTAAATTGTCATAGAATTTTAAGCTGATAAAGAATATATACTTTATAGGGTCGGGTTATTGATTATTTCCATGAGTTACAAACGGAAAACACGGGTTATGATGAGGCACATTTTTGCCGTAGCAAAGAATGTATTATCTCATTAGTCATAAGACTGAAACTATTAAAAAGAGTTGAAGCATTGTAAAGTTAAGGCGAAGTCGAACTTCTTAGAGCTTCCACCATACGTTGCTCATTGAAACAACCTAAAATTGCACAGGCGATTTTCCTCTGAGGAAACGACACTCTGATATCCTCAGAGGAAACGACACTCATGTTGAAAAATTTGTGTAAGATCTTTATCATACCGAAAACGAGGCAGTACCTTTATGTGGGGGTTATTTCGTAACCTATATTTAAAGTAAGTCTGGACCTTTATTTAAAATTTTCTGTAATGATGTTATTTTCCCATTAATTACGTGAAATTTCAAATATAGACAACAGAAGACGGTTAGGGCCATTAAAATAGATAAAATGATTAGACCTTTATGAGCATATGCCGACAATTTTCGGTAAAGAAGTTTTTCTCCCACCTAGAAACCGGAGTGCCAAAGTACAGTCACTTCCGTGAGAGTAGAGTACGTTATGTTTGTTTCTGTATCATAGAAGGTCTGGTTGCCAAAATTGTAATTAAATTAAATTAAAATTCGTCTAAAAATAAAATTACCCATGACGTTACAGCCAGATTAGAGCTATTGGGATGAAATTATTCAGCTATTAAGAATATGCAATTTCAAACTACAGCCAAATCCTTTGGAAAATGGACGTTTCCTTATGGTCATTAAAATATCTAAAATTGGGTTAATTTGTATATGGGCACTTCCGCAGACACTTACACGACTTTCAGAGGCAAAATCAAATTTGAAATCTTAAATAAATCGAATACAATTACATTTTTCACAATTCTCCATTAATACTTCTTTGTAGAACTTTAGGAGTGCTATCAGTGGTAAAAAAATTGAGAGCCTCTAGTTTTTAACTTTTGAGATAAAAGCCACAAAAGAGCTGCCACTGACGCGACTTTAAATATACATGACTTTAGACATCACTAATAATAATGGGAAAACTCTGCGAATTGTGTGAATATTTTAAACTTTTAATATTCTATACATGAATAAGAGATACCAAGCATTATTATTGCACTGTCTAAATTTCAAAATTTGGCATATCCCTTATTTGCGAAGGATTTTTCTCGGTCACTCACGCGACATTGTTGATTTTGCTGTTTTTATTCCAGCAGTATCTGGATTTATAGTCATTAAATTATTATGTGTGCTAAGAACAAGAAGAACAAATTACAAATGTGATCTTTCATAACATTTTTTGCCTTTACTTTACTGAAGTGCCCAATATATAAAACTATATTTACATATATTGCGAAGATATTTTTCTGATTAAAAATGGAATCTCTCATAAATGTTCGGAGGTGGAATATTCATTGTTTTCTGTTTACACCATGGAATTCTAGACAGATTTATTTTTCTGGCACATGTATTAATTTTAAAATAATAATTCTTTAATTCTTACACCTGCATGCACTCTTAAATTATGCCGAAAAAAACACCCTGTTTCGGCACATACACAAATGACCCCTGAAAATGTTGCATGGTATCTTGCACTGTCGTCGTTGGCACACTGTCTTTAAGGAGAATGCAATGCAAAAGTTCATTTCGGTCATGTCACGATCGATTTATAAACAGTGACACATATGCTGTCGTATGTATGGGTCCATCAGCATGATTGACATGACAACGTCGAACAACAAAACCAAAGTTTATTGAAGCCGTGTTGTGTAACCCTTTAATATGTGGGATATTTGGTACATGGTTTACATGAAATTGTATGAATTTGTAGATAGAAGTTGTATCTAAATCTGCAAAGATTTATATGACACATTTTAGATCATAGTATCCTTTCATTTCAATTTTAGACACACACTTCTGTCAGACTTTGGTTGCCTTATAAATTGGGTTTATTTATGTATTATTAGCATTACCATAAGGTACCATTATATTTAGTTAATAATTTTGACCATTAAAATGTGCTGTACAATAAAATTATTCCCTAAACCACTGTGTAGGTTTAAAAACAGCATTAGGCATATATGTGGCGTATACATTACACCATGCATGCCACTTCCATTACTTATACGTTCCATGTTCAATTTTAATTGTTTACGGTATAAAGCAGGGAATTACAAACAGTGTATTCATATTATGCCATCGAACATAATGTGGAATGTATATTAAAGTTGTCCTTTTGTTTGCAACACCTTGGAGACCCCATAAAGGATTGAGCTTTTGGCACATATATTAGGTTGGGGAAAAAGAAATCCACTATGAAAATGTCGATAAAATCGGAGAAATAATCGAAGTTGATGGCTAACATAAGCATAACCATAAAACTGTTTTAAACCATTTACAATTGACCAGAAACGGCCAGAATTGGCCAACAGAAGAGGTGTCGTGTTTCACCAGAACAACGCCAGGCCATACACATCGACAGTGACTCGCCAGAAACTTTGGGAACTTGGTTGGGAAGTTTTAATGAATCTTTGGCACCAAACGATTATAATATTTTTTTTTTTTGTTTAATTGCAAAATTTCTATAATGAAAAAAATTGGTATCTAGGGATGATTGTGAAAATCGACTATTAGATTTTTTTGGAAATATAGGATAGGACTTCTATGAGAGAGGCATATTGAAATTAAATTTAAAATGGCAACCAATCATACAACAAAATGGTGCATATATTTTAAGAATTTCCTGTAGGTTTTTTCAATTGAATTGGTTGTAAAAAGTGATCAATTTTAGGGGGTCGCATATAACGGTATGTCCCAATTTTCGGTATTTTGGGAAGTTTGGGCACGGTTTTCCAATAATAAATAATAAATAATTCCTCAACAAAAAAAATTTCGGAGTATCTCCTATATAAAGGTATCTCTATTAACCGGTATTTTGAGAATTTCAGACCAGTTTTTCATCCGAGTTGATATTTTGAGGTTTCATTGGGTGATAAATCTGTTCATAACAAAAAATTACAAATATACTTCGATGTTTGGGTGTAGCATCCATACAAAGGCCCTGCACATTTATAAGTATTCAGATGATCCTAAATTTGTTATTCCGAAACCTTGGCGGGTAAAAACTACTCGCCATACAAATGTATCACGTCATTTTCACCCGAGTCTACTGGCTATGAGGGTATGTAAATTTTGCTATGACAAAAATGAGCTTCATCGAAAGACTGGTCTTAGACCCCATGGACCAAATCCATTTTACACAATTAAGAGTTGATTTACAAATGCCCGTACTACCATCTGTATGGCTAGAACACACGATACCTCTAGAAAGTGTAATCGATTTCTCAGATTTCTAAACATAAATGAAGTTCAAAGATGGGGAATTGATGTTCCTCGATATTACTTCTTCTAGAACATACCCCACCAAATGGTCGAAAGACTAATTGGCGATTTATCATCGCCCAGACGAAACGGCTGAAACTGGAATCATGAAATTTGGGGTGAGGGTAACTCCTAGTTGTAAGGTGCCAGATGAGGCTGTGTTTTTGGAAATCTTTAGTAGAACGGAACGAAAAGCACTAAATATGAATTTATTTGTATTTTGCGAACCGGTGGAGTTAGAACTAGAATAGTTTGATTGAGGGTCCTTGATAGTGTATGGAGTAATGTACAAATTTGAAATTCGAACTATAAGTATCCGAAAAGCTCTAAAATCTACTAAATTCGCAACAATTTAGTAGATCTGAACACCATGATATTTGGAATGCGAATCAAGGTTGGGAAGGAGGGTCGATATAAGGAGGTGATTTTGGTAGTGTGTTCTTATGTATACCAAAATTACTTGATGGTACTATATTTGGAAAAACTCGGAGAATTGGGATATGTACGTTGTTTTTTGAAATTATTTACTTATGTGTACGAAAAGTACTAAATTGGTTATTGGTACAATTTGGATTTGGGTGAGCCGATAGAGCTGGAACACTGAAATTTGGAAATAAGATTACTCTTGGGGTAGGTATGGAATCCTGAAATCAGGAAATAAGATTACCATTGGTAGCATGATATAGGAACGTAGGATAGAGGTATGTTGGAAGTTTTGGTAATTCGTAATAATGTTTTCTAAATGGCACTAAATTTTGTATAATTATATTTGGGTGAAACGATCGGGGTGGAATCTTGAAACTGGGAAATATGGTTTCTATTGGATTTATTTCAATGTGGACTAAATTGTACTTTATTTGGTAACATTAAGATTTGGATGTCGTGTTCCACCAGAACAACGCTAGGCCACATACATCGACAGTGACTCCACCCATTAAGATTTGGATGAACCTATAGAGCTGGAATCGTAATTTGTTTTCAGTTTTAGAAATAAGTACTTAAGAGTACGCAATGTAATAAATGGATTTCTGTTGCGATCAATTTTAATGTGTAGTGTTGAGATATGGAGGTAGTTTTGGAAATAAGTTCTACAATATGCAGTTTTCTGCGAAAACAAAATAATATATTTACGCATGTTTAAATAATTTTCACATTCACTAACGAAGTAGCGAGTATATGCTAGTTTCATAATAAAATGAGAACGAACTATCCGATTTGAATCAAACATTGCACAACCTAATATTTGAAACATTTTAAGGATGGCCGAAAATATGTCAATAAAATCGAGCGACCAGGACGCTCTAGAACGTCGACAACCGGCGAAAACATTCAAGCAGTGAAAGAAATGATTTCGTATAATCTAATAATAACTTTCAGAGAGCAGAAGATTGTTCGAAAATTGCTCAATTTTGAGCAAAAATAGTCATAAGAGGTTACGAATCTCTGTGACATTAAAACCAAAGCACAATCATCCAAAATCAAATTAAGTCAAATTAAAGATTTTGCTCGCCAGAAACACAGCAAATTTTGGAAAAAAACAATCACGGATTTTGCTCACAATTCGATGATTGTTCGTGAGCATAAGGCCAACAATATACAACCGTATTCCCCGAACTTGGCTCCCGCTGACTTCACTGAACTGGGTACACCCATGACTACGGCCAGGCCAAACTTTGGATACCCTCCACCATAGGTATACTGACAGATACTTGAAATGAAAATAGAGGGAATATACCAAAAAGTGGACCGATAATTCTACAAATCGATTTATGTAAACCATTATATACACCAAATATAAATTTCAGCAATTTTTAATTGGGATTTTTCATAAAATCTAAAAACCCCAAAACGTGGACTCATACTGATAACATGCATGATTGAGTATAAAATCCCCAAAGTTATATGAGACTATGCCTAAAGGAGAACCAACATTGATTACATAGTATAGAACTGAGCGAATATTTGGGATTATCATGAGGGCTATGCCTATTTAAGGACCGATATAAATCAATTTCGAACCCAATATTTTTGTTCTGTATCTCAATTCTTTCCTTCAGGAGGTATTATTATATTATATTATATTATATTATATTATATTATATTATATTATATTATATTATATTATATTATATTATATTATATTATATTATATTATATTATATTATATTATATTATATTATATTATATTATATTATATTATATTATATTATATTATATTATATTATATTATATTATATTATGAGGGCTATGCCTATTTAAGGACCGATATAAGTCAATTTCGAACCCAATATTTTTGTTCTGTATCTCAATTCTTTCCTTCAGGAGGTATTATTATAAGGGGGATATGCCTGGCCGTCATTATCGTCAGGTTCAATATGGGTAATTCGTAAATTGTGGCGGTGCCTTTATATAGGGTCTACCCCAAAAAAAATTGACCTATCTTTATATATCGTCAGCTAAAATGCAAAAAGGCGTAACTAACAAAAAATTTAAAATTGACTTTTTGAATGAATATTGTGACTGTCAATAAACTGCATGTGTTGACAAAATTTTACACATCTGCGGTCAAAAAATGAGCTTCTATTAACAAAAAACAAAAAGACGTAACTACAAGTGGCTTTATTTGATAACTGCAAAAAGGCGTAACTAAAAATTCAAATGTTTACTTAATTGCTATGACTGCCATTGAACTAAATAACTAAATTTGTTTAAAAAATTATAGTCTATTATTCGTCATATGCAATATCACCCTGCCGGGCTACTTTTTCATTTCACATGACATGTTTATAGTTTTCATTCAAAAAGTTTTTTGCTTCTCCTACACAATGATACTTTTGTTATATATATATATATATATATATATTGCGGGGTACCATTATATAGGAGCTATACCTAAACATAGACCGATATAGCCCATCTTCGAATTTGAGCTGCCTGAAAACAAAAGACAAGTCTATGCTAAATTTTGGCGATCTTTCTCAATTCGTTTAGTGGCTATAGTACATTACAAAAGACAGACGGTCTTGCCCAAATTGTCATAGAATTTTACGCTGCTAAAGAATATGTACTTTATAGGGTCGGGTTATTGTTTATTTCGATGATTTACAAACGGAAAAAAACTAATATACCCTCCATAATATGGTGGAGTCTATAAAAATTGTGATGTTGTCTACACCATAAAGTTAGTTTCCGATGTCTTTAAAGGATTGGAGAAAACGCTGTCATAGTTATATTATATCTGAGGGGATTAGTTTAAATGGACAATTTTTTTAAATAAAGAAACTGTTCTTTTGATCAGAACCCGTATATTCAATGAACCTAGAATTTACCTTTTTATTATTTTGCTTAGTTTATAAAATGCGCTTTTTTATGTGGCTACATAAATAATAGAAGAAAATGCCAATCCGTAACCATTTTCTCAACAATGGTTGTTCATTGCACTGACCGCATATTCAAAATGAAAAAATAAATACAAAAATAGCAAAGGTCAAAAGGCCATTATGCTTCTAAATGAATAGACCAGCAATGTTAGTTATTAATATTTAAAACGATGATGTTGAAATGGTCAGAGCAATGTAATGCCGTAGCACGAATGACATCGTTCATGAACATCATACCGTGAATTTAGTTTAGATTTCTGCTTCATTGAATGACTTGAAATGTGTGCTACCAATTATTTTAGCATTTAGAGTATTAAACAAAAACCGGTATTCAGTAAGGTCGAGTATAAACTGTTATAGGAAATATTAAACTTTGTTTGTAATGTTTTTCAAAACGACAATTTTATCCCATATTTGAGCTTCTCTTATTATTTCGAGGAGTATTAAAATATCATATTAAAGTATTAAACAATTAGGGCATTGGCTGTAAATTTAAACAAAACCACTGACCCTAAATTAACAATCTTTGAATATGGCCAAACAGTGGCTATTGAAACCATTCGTTGCCTAGCAGCATTTATGAAGCCAATTGTGACTGACCGAATAACCAATATTTGCTGAAACTATACCGAAAAACGCCAAAATGTTATGATGGCTCTTCATCATCAACATCGCCTTTTTCATTTTTTCGTTTTGTTTTATGGTCGTGGTAATTTAAAAAGAAAAAGAACACACAATGTTTTGCAAAAGGGTCAGTTTTTTGGTAGAATTGAGGGAGGCGTTACTGGCAGTGGTATACATTTTGAATGAATGAATGGAAACAGTTTGTTCATAAAAAATTATTTGATATTAACTTGAGTTGCATTTTTCATAATATTTCCCCAAAAATAAACAGCATTCCAAATATTTGTATTTTAATTTATATGTATATAGGCGAGAAATAAAAGTAAAATTGTTATTGCCAATATTTATTTGTTGAGTATTTATGTTTTATTATTGAATCGAAATATTAGCAATATAATAAATACAAATATGGTACCCTACACAAATTTGATTCTGTACATACAAGGGGTGCTCTTTGGATTAGTATGGTGACCTTTGTGATGTGATTAACGTACTTACAATAAGTTTATTAATTTAATTTTAAATTTATTTCCGAAAAATTGATTTTTTTTCTTTAGCAATATAAAATAATAAAAAAATAAATAAAAATATAAAAGAGCTTAGTGACAAGTGAGTGCCAAACAGAGCATCGCCCAGACGAAACGGCTGGAGCTTAAAATGTTGAGTACGGATTGTTATTGGTGTGTAGGCGTAGGATAAGGCTGGGTTTTTTGAATTTATCTTAGACTATTTTGAAATGTGGGTCTCTGGGGAATTTTAGAAAGAAGTGCAAAATGTGTTTTTGGAATTCGACCTATAAGTACTAAACATAAAGTACTAAACTTAACTAAATAGAATCTTGAAATTTTAATGAAATGATTTTAGAAACTAATGTAAATGAAAAGTACTAAATTTAGTACTATTTTCAATTCTGAAAATAGGAATTTTGATAGGAATAGGAAAATAGGAATTTTTAATACAAGAAATTTTTATTTTATTTATTTTTATTTTGGAGACTTAAAATCGGGAATTAAAATCACTGTGGAGAAGGAATTTTGTATATGGGAACATACAAAAATCTTTAAAAATTCCATTAAAAAAAATTTAAAAAATTTTCATGATTTTTGGTACATAGGTTCAGAAAAATATGCTTATTCGAAATCTGTTCGCGTTCACAAATTCGGATGCTGCGCACAAAAGTTATAGGGGGTTTAAATCTTGTATTTCAAATATATATTAAATGGATCCCTCTTTGTTGTAATTCGCGAATTTCTTCACAAATGGATAAACACATTTGTTTTCTTTGCATAATTGTCAAATCACATTGAAATACGGTACAATATTCGCGAAAAAACAAAAAGTAGCATAAGGATATCTGAAAATAAAATAAATTAATTTTTTAATTAAGACAGAACTTTTCTTTAGAATTTTCAATTTTTTAGTGTGGTTAAGGGAATACGGTTTTGCCCTAATCTTCTAAAATATATGACGCTTTTTTCTGCAAATTCATTTGCATGATTGTTAAATATCGATAGATTCATCTGGGCAGAATTGAACATGGATGGGCTCATTAGATCCGGCAGGTAAAAAACTAAAATCACGCGGGGTTCCATGGAATTTGAATGGACTTTCTTAATTTTAGACTCAAAATAAATGTTTTTTATAAAAATTTACGCACCAAATTTTCGTCTTTGGAACCCAATTGCAAAAAACCTTAGGTGAGCACATTCATGAGATATACACTAAACGAAGCAAAATCACGAGTTCTACAATTCTATAATCAGTTTAGTCCATTATCTGGATGCGCATCCTAATTATGAGAAACATTCAAAAAACACCGAAAATCCGGCTTCAAAATGTCAGCATCCATTTTGGGTGGATCCATTGATTATATCGAAAAATCATACATTAGAACCATATTGTCCATGGGGTATTCTGCAACTTAGTCACTGATCACATGTGCGTGCGTCGTGTAGTTTAGCCGCAAATTAGGAAGGAGCACAAAAAAACTCGTTGGCTTCAACACATTTTCACCCATATTTTTACATTACCACCATAACAGCTTCCACGCAACTTATTATTTATTACCAATATTTTAAGACTATGACAAAAACACTTCATTTTATAGAAATGAATTCAAATTATATGCAATATGTTCATATTTCGCGAGTTATAACCTTGCAAACCTCAGCTTCAAGGAGTTTAAAAGATTTTTGTAATTTCCCATATATGTGTAAGAAAAGGAAGAAAACGCCACTAGATTAGGTACGGTTTGGGTTTGTGTGAACGGAGAGAGCTGTAAATCTACAATGTAGAATAATGGTTATTATTGTTGTGTAGAATTGAGATACGGAAGTATAGTACTTTTGTGTATTAAATGGTAGTATATTTTGTACAACATAATTACGTTTTAACGGATAGAGCTGGACTCCAGAATTTTGGAATTAAAATTACTGTAGGATTGGGGTATATTACTTGTAGGATTGAGGTATATTTTACACTTCTTTTTTGTTAACTTTTAATCCTGAAATGGTGAAATTTAGAATCAAAACTAAATGTAGGGCAAGGAAGTTTTTTTTTTTAACTTTCGTAATTATGTGTACTCTATGGTACAAATTTTGGTACAAGTAAGATTTGAGTTAACGGATAGAGGTGGAAAACCTTAAATTGGAATGAACATTTAAGGACTAAAGCCGTTTTGGAATTTTTTACTTATGGATACGGGCAATTTAGACTTGAGTGAAAGGATAGAGATGGAATTGGAATTAAAATTACTTTTAGAGTACAGGATTGAGGTAGTGTTGGAAATTCGAACTTACTAAAATTACTAACTGTTGTAAGATTGAAATAGTTTTAGAAAATCGTTGTGAAAAGTACAGAATGTTACCAATTCTGGTACAATTTGGATTTTGGTGAACATATATAGCTGTGAAAGCACGATTGAGGTAGTTTTGGAAATTCGTACTTATGAGTAAGAAAAGTACTAAATGGTAATAAACTTGATGTTAGATATTAATGTACAGTATTCACGATTTCCATCTAAAATATTATTTATCGGATCCTTTAGGAGAAAAGTTTGGGCTAGTACCTTGAACACGTCTAAAGTGACGAGTGAATTTTCATATATATATATATATATAGGCAATATTGCAAATTTTTTAACATAGCTGAAGCGGAGGTTCATCCATTTAGAACTCGGGAATTACTTAAGTATATGAAAAAAAGTGAATAGTTTTGGGTTAATTGATCTGTCGTTGCAAACTGCTCATGATATTGACCTCCAAACTTTATTTTGGTGGAAGCTGTGTCTACTTTAACGTAAACAAATGTGAAAAAATAGGTTGAGGCGAACCAGTTTTTTTTATGTTCTCTATCGATTTGTGACTACGCCAGTCATTGCACGGTCTTCGTGTCAAAGTAAAACTAAAAGCACACAAAATGGGGACTACGCCCTTTATGTATCATTTTTCAAAATTTTAACTGCATCTACCTTTAAATTATGCTGACATTTTTAAGCTCGATTTTGAGTGTTTTTTTTAATTTTACTTCTAGCTTTAATACGAAAACAGGAATTTCTAAAAATCGATTACAAGATTTTTGTAGTCGCGAATCTGAGTAATTTGATATATATTTTGTGTATGTAGTATGCACAGCTTCAGAGTAATACTCATCCGAAGGTGAACATTTTGTGCGATCAAATTTCTAAAAAACCTATTTTTCGGGCCACATTTTTAGATCTGTCAACTGAATGATATGGGTACCCGCGATCAGTAAATTTTTTTACGTTTCGGGTGAAATAAAATCTTCTTCGTGAAAATCCATCTACTATTTATAACGGCGGGAACTTTGAAAATATCACGGATTTAATTGCATTTTCTGTGTATCATTTCCGCTTCAATACATGACCTCATACGGATTTTGATCTTTTTCGAAAAGAGAACATTAAAACCTTCAGCCGAAAGAGAGAAGTACCCAATTTATCTCAAAAATAGTGTGAGCTGGCAAATCCATGGTTCTCAATGGACCACATTGAAATCGGTATAGATCGATGTATTTTTTTAGGGTGCACACCGAAATCGGATGCGCGTTAATGGAACGTGTGGCACATCTTAGCCGTCAAATGAAATTTCGCAAAATATACATATATTAGAAGATAAACTTCAGTACTTCCTGGAAACCGCATGGGCATCAAATGATTTTGAGAATTACGCGATTTAGACGCAATTTAAAATGTATATTTCATAATACTATATTATTTTAAGATTTATTTCTACTTACAGAACCCCAAGATTTATCGGAAGGGTCTTGGTACAATCCGCAAGGCGTATACTTATACACAAAACGTGATTATTATTATATATGTCAATTTTTCGGCGAAATTCGGGTAAAATAGCAGAATAACCCCAACATTTTTTTGTACCAAAAATCATTGATTTACCACAAAAACAAAAAAGCTGATTTTTTGAAAATGGATTATTAAAAAATTGGCAATATTGTCCATATATGGTTTTAAAACAGTTACGTAACTACAACACAATTATAGCACAACAAAATGACTAATAATTATCCGATTAAGTCTAGAGTAACATGTGTTAAGTTTTGTTGAAATAGGTTCAGATTTAGACATAGCTCCCACTTATATTTTCGTCCGATCTTATGTAAATGATGAATTAAAGCCACAATATTTCGATATAGCTCCCATATACATTTCCAACCTATTTTTTGTAAATGTTGCACTAAAGACATAAAATATTTCTCCAATAGCGATAGAACAGCGTACTTTTTCACCCAAGTAAAAACAAAAATACCCAATTATAGTTGATAATCTAAAAAAAATTAAGAAAAGCCTTAAGTACCGAATTTTGGGATACCGCTATACCATAAAAAAATGCCGATATATCTCAACTTGAATTTTATTTTTTGATGTAATTCGAACCTAAACTAATTCTAGAATGATCCTTTAAAGTGAAAATTTCAACAACTTTTCAAAATATAGACGATTTATTGTAGTAGCATCAAGCGACGATGCTAACATAACTAAAAAATCTATTCATATGTCCGCCATATTTATAATTTTTGTGCGATGTTAATAATCCAAGTTCATACCTGAGCCTGAATGTACTATATCGAATGGCGTTGGAATTTTTGGAATCGGATATTCCAGTCATCGGAAAAAGGAAAAACTATTCGTTAATTATAAAAATAAAAAAATTACAACGTTTTGGTAAACGAATACCTGCGGTTTTTGTTCAATGATATTTCGCGAGAAAACATATTCAAGTTTTGTCGTGCCTTGTCATCTATTGCCGTTCCGAAAAGTTGCACAAAAACGCACATCCATTCCGTATAACGGTGTATTGGTTTATGTGTGGTTGCATGGTAAAACAACCGAAGAACCCCCATTGCAACCTCAGCTAGTAGAGGCGAAATGTAGAAAACTCATTTAAAGTTTGGCTTTTTTCGTAAGAGATCTTTTTTCGTATCGTTTTTGTGTACTTCTTGTTTATTTTTTTTTTTCATACGTTCTTTTGTTGCTATTGTCAGTTTTTACTGCTGTTGGAAGTACTTTTTACAGCTTTTTGCCGGAGCTTTAAAACATGCAACAACAATAGAGATTTCCAAATCAAATAAAGTGTTTTTATTTTTGTAAGGCTCGATAACTTCCAAGAAATGCCACACTGCCAGCGAAGCAGACATCTTGCAAGCTAATAGCAATCGACAACATTGTAAATACAATTGAGTTTAAACAAGAGTTGCCAGGGTAGCATTTGAGGATGATGAAACCCTATGACAAATGCCGACATCCTACCACCCACTAGCTTCACATGCATGCAAGGCGAAATACACTAGAAGTCATATCGACAATGCAAATATATATTTTTGTGGCAAGTGTGTGTGTGCTTGTGTGGATTGGAGCACAGTTTACATGTATAGATTAACAATTTTTCAAATTTCTAGATAACATTGTTTCCCGTTGTACATTTGTAGAGAACAGAGATGGCCTGTCAGAAACTGTGACGTAAATTACATACATTTCCGACGTATAATACATACGTCAGAAACGTCGGAAACCTACCTAAATCCATTAGGTTTTTGACAAAATAGCTATTTCCATTAATCAATTTGGAAATTACGCTTGCTTTACTTAAATTAATATAAAACTTAAAATTTTTCTTCTCAAAAAAATTTAGAAATTTTTATCAGTTCTAGTAAGGAATAGTCAGATATATGTTTACATTTTATACAGGTATATGACGTTTTCTACGTTTACACCTTTTTGACAGTCGAAAACCTAAAAATTCGTCATACGGACCATCCCTGGTAGAGAATTCCAATAGTTCTATCAATATGTTTCAATTCATTCAGATTTGCTACAATTCCTGGACAAAATGTTCAAGCGATATTAATACTCTTTCACAGTAGACTTTCATTCAATTATTCGTATACCCATATAAGAGGTTCACATTTTAATTAAAATGAAATTGTAACTTCCTGGTATTCTTTTACTCTGGGGTTTCTTTCACCTGAACTGGCCAGCTAGTAATTCAATGGCTATGATGCTCACACTTGAACGCCAAATGTCTGCATAAAATTAAATTAGACCCTTAATATTAGGCCTTCAAAAAGGAATTGATGTCATTTATAAAAAGTGTAGATCTGGCAACACTGCTCAAATCGATTAGTTCACAAAAATATCCATGTTGGCAACAAAAATCATTAATGAATGTAGTAAAGTCGGGCGGGTCCGACTATATCGACGCCCCCGAACTATACCAGGACTTCAGTATACCATTTACATTAAATTGGACGAAAATATATATACGAGCTATATCTAAATCTGCTAAAACTTAACACACACCATTGTGGTCTTAATATCTAAATCTTAACCGATGTTTTCCAATTTCAAATGAGCTGTGCCATATGTCATCCATATCGGATCATAAATGCGATCTTTACTTTGCTTAAAAATTATAGACAGTGCGGTGAATGGTATAAACAGGTCTGAACACCGAATGTTGAAGGCATGGTATGACACTTAATTTAATTAATTTAATTTTAATTAAAAAAATCTATATACAAAATATTATATAATCTAAATAAATCTTCCGTATTTTCTAACTCGTTTTTTTTTCAAAAATATGATATTTTTCAAAAATAAAATTGCATATTACCGCCATTTTGTTATTTTTGTGCAATTTGAATAATTCTAGTTCATACCCGACCCAGACATGCACTCTTTCGTTTACAAGTCTTCATGCAATGAACGTCCACTTGCCAGCCGGTTGAAATTCATAAAAATTTTAAATCCGAAATTTGAGCAAACATTTTCTTAGCTAAATGCAGTAGTAAATGCCTGCATCTCGGTATGCACACATCCACATACTATCGTTCTAAACCCTGACGGAAATTAATTGAAAACAATCTATTTTTCTTCAATCGATTACCAACTTACCGTTTTTGTTTGTGCTTTCGAGAATCTATTGTAGCATACGTATTCAATATCTGAACTTCATCTCCTCGTCAGTGGTTTGATTATTTGCTGGGTAAGCTGAAATAACAAAAAACAAAAGGAGAAGTTGGATATTAGAAATCAACAAAAGCAGGTGAATTCAATAAGTGGTACTTGTGGGTAAATTGTATTTTATGTTATTACGTAATGTGAACAACGTTTTTTCAACTATCTCAGATAATTTCGCAGTTAGTCTTTGATATATATATATACTAGCATATACCCGCTACTTCGTCAGCGAATGTGGGAAGTATTTAAAACCCAATACCAATCAATATTAACACTTTTAGAACCGTTTAGTACCAATGTTCTCTTATAGTACTCAACCCTACACACAAATTCTGACCGCAAAAGAAATCTACAAAATTTGGTGTCATTTTTTACCCTTTGTACTCTTGTAAAATTTCAAATATAGCTTCACCCAAATCCAAATTAAGTACCAGTTAGTAAACATAAATATATAAATTGCCATAACTTCCTACATTAACATACGAATTTCCAACACTTCCCACATACCCCAATCTTAATTTAAAATTTCAGGATTCTATCGGTTCACCTAAATCCAATTTGTTTCAAATTTAGTGCCATTTAATACACATAGGTACAAATTTCCATTACTACATACATCATGCAATCCAATGAAAATATTATTACTCAATTTCAAGATTTCAGCTCTTTTGGTTAGCTTTTAATCCAAACTGTGCCAAATCTAGTGGCATTTAGTAAACATTGACAAACTTTCTACACACCCCATTCGAACCCCCCAACAGTGATCCTAACCACCATTTGGTACCAGCCCAGTCCTACTCCCCGACACTGATCCTAACTTCAAATTTCAAGATTCTAGCTCTATCGGTTTACTCAAATCCACATGTGGTACTATTTTGAAACTGTAACCCAAACTGTAACCCTAACTCCAAATTTCAGGATTCCAGCTGTATTGGTTCACCAAAAATTTAAATTGTACAAAATTTAGTACACATTTGTACGAATTTTTAAAACTTCCTACATACCCCAATCCTACACCCCCACAATGATCCTAAATCCAAGTTTCAAGATACCAATTCTATCGGTTCACCCACAATTCAAACGGTACAAAATTTAGTACACAGTAGTACAAAATTTCAACACTTCCTACATACCCCGATCCTACACCCCTACAGTGATGCTAAATCTATGTTTTAGGATTCAAACTCTATCAGTTCACTCACCATTCAAATTGTACTAAATTTAGTACAAAGTAGTACTAATTCCCAAACTTCTTGCATACCCCAATCCTACCCCCAACACTGATCCTAAATCCAAGTTTCAGGATTCCAACTCTATCGGTTCACCCACAATTTAAATTGTACCAAATTTAAAACTCCCTACATTTCTCAATCTTACACCTCAACAATGATCCTGACTCCAAATTTCATGATTCTAGCTCAATTGGTTCACCTAAAATTCAAATTGTACCAAATTTAGTACCATTTAGTACGAATATCAAAAAATTCCAACATAACCCAAACCAACACCCCCACAGTGCTTCAAAATCAAAATTTCAGGATTCCAACTCTATCGGTTCACCCACAATTCAAATTGTACCAAATTTAGTACACAGTGGTACGAATTTCCAAAACTTCCTACTTAGCTCAAACCAACACCCCCACAGTGATCCTAAATTCAAGTTTCAGTATTCCAATTCCATCGGTTCACCCACAATTTAAATTGTACCAAATTTAGTATACATTAGTACAAATTGTTAAAACCCCTACATATCTCAATCAAACACAGTGGTACGAATTTCCAAAACTTCCTACTTAGCTCAAACCAACACCCCCACAGTGATCCTAAATCCAAGTTTCAGGATTCCAATTCCATCGGTTCACCCACAATTTAAATTGTACCAAATTTAGTACACATTAGTACAAATTTTTAAAACCCCTACATATCTCTATCTTACACCTCAACAATGATCCTGACTCCAAATTTCATGATTTTAGCTCAATTGGTTCACCTAAAATTCATATTGTACCAAATTTAGTACCCATAAGTAATAATGTCTTAAACTGAGTCCTGACCGCAATCCAACACCTCTACAGTGATCCTGACTCCAAATTTTATTGTTCCCGCTCTATCGGTTCACCCAAATCCAAATTCTACCAATTATAGTACGATTTAGTACTTTTCGTACACATAAGTAACAAATTTCCAAAACTACGTACATATCCCAATCCTATACTATGACGGTAATGTTAATATCAATTTTCGGGATTCCAGCTCGATTCGTGCCTTTAAATTAAATTTGTACCAAATACAGTACCATATAGTACTTTTCGTACACATGAGTACACAGTTTTAAAACCATCTCCTTATATCGACCCTACTTCCCAACCCTAATTCGTTGAATTGATGAATCGTTAAATCAGTCAGTCAATCACTTTACTCTTTTATTAGTATAGATATGGAAATTTCATCGAATTCGGGTCATAAATGCTACCAGTACTGTAGCTACCTGTACATGGAGAGACGGACGGACATGCATAAATTGACTCAAAAAGTGATTCTATGCATATTCTGAAAAGGAAACATGTATCTATTTCGTTTCCTTTTCCCTGTTACAAACATATGCACAATGACACAATATCTTGTATCACAGTGTGGTGAAGGGTATAAACATATCACTCGATATTGTTCAAAATGCTAATGCTAATACTATTGTATTTTTCCTCATAATGCCCTAATGTAATATTTTTCCTACCCATCATCTAAACTAGGTTATTAATGCTTCAACTTTTGTGTTTACTACAATAATCTACAAATTTGCATTTATTAGATAAAAATCAAATTTTATGTTAAGAAGATTTTTACACAAGAGTGATTATCATAAGCGGAGAACACATCCTGAAATAATATTGATAAATTTAACGTTAACGTAACGTGCCTTAAAAAGAGGGAGGTGTTGATCGGTGCCATAAAAATACGCTTAAGGTTGAACGGCAGCTATAAGTGTTTTCACAAAACAATCAAACCACTTTGCTATAAGACAACAACAACCACAACAGCAGTAACAACAATAACATAGTCATCCAATATCTTCATCAACAGCTGTAGTAGCGGAGAATGGCAGATATCGTCAACAGCCAGCAACAAATTATGTCTATGTAGATAATGTTTGATACAACGTTACAAAACTTAAATGTGTCATAAAGTTGTGTGTGTGTATGTGATATATATTTTTTTTTATTTTAGCAGAAAGTATTTCCCACCCCCTGAAAATCTATTAAAGATTCATCAATAAATGTTGTTAAAAAATACCATTGAAAACACAAAAATCGGCGATGGGCGACTGTATGATACCCAACAACCTACATGTGCTCTAAGGGATCAGATTGTTACCCACAATAAGTCATCTTCACCATAAGGTGGAGTGTGTATTGAATGTTTATACCGTCCACCATAAGTTGGAGTGTATATTAAATTTGTCATTTCGTTTGCAACACTTCGAAATATTCACCGTAAACTCCATACATACATTCTTGATCGGAATAAAATTCTATGCAGATTTATGCGTGTCCGTCTGTCTGTTGAAATTACCATAGAAATCGTTATATTTGAGATAGAGCTTACAAATTTTGCACTGTCATTGTTATTACTCTTAGGATGGCTTGTATTGTAAGCGGGGTATATCGGTCCACGTTTTGGTATAGACCCCATATAACGGTACCCTCAAATATTTGGTATTAAGGCAATTTTTGATACGTTTTTTCAACCGAACTGGCTATAATTCTCATTGGGTATTATATCTTCCCACTACAAATGATCAATATAAGTCCAGGTTTTGGGGTAAGGTTAACGCAACCCGCTGATTTTTATATACTTTTTTCAACAGAATTAGCTGTATATTGATATTTTCAATTCACTTCAGTTATCAAATGTGCCTACGAATAATTGACTCATTTTTCGGGGTAGTTCCCATATAACGGTACCCACCCAATATTCAGAATTTGAATGAATTTGGGCAAATGTTTCTACCCAATTTGTTATTTTGAGTTGTGGTATGGTAGTAAATCTTTCTATTGAACGGATTATTATTTTTTGGAATCGTCCATATAACGCAATAGCCCACATTTCGAAATTTTGGGGAGTTTGAGCATGTGCTTCAAAAAAATTTACTCTTTTTTGTATTCTCATTAAGTAGAACCTCTCCCTACCAAAAACCAAAACATTAGCAAAATGGCGGAACTAGAGAAATTCTATTTTGTAAAATCGCCTATTTTCAACCAAAAATATAGTTTGTAAACCAGTTGGATTAATATTTTTGAGTTGAGAGAAATACGCCTTCAAATTTTGAGAATCACTCTTGCTGCCGCTCTCACACTCTTGATGCTGACACAATAAATCGGCTACATCTTCCAAAGTAGTTGAAATTTTCACTTGGAATTTTAAGGAGAATTTCTTGAGAAGTTATAAGTTCATATTCAACAAAAAAATAAAAAAAATCGATTTTTTGAAGCCGAGAATGGGTGTTTCTTTAAATCACGATATGTACGCTTGAAAATTGTTTATGCGTTTTAAGATAATTAAGCGATAAATTTTCGCGCAAGCCAGACTTTCAACTGAAATGAAAAAAAGTTTAACAACTTAATTCGACATCCGTCCTATATTTTTCGTTTCTCGAAAACCTTAATAGATTGACAAGATACAATATATATATATATATATATATATCACCCTAATATACACACATATTTATCATCAACCCATTTGATTCTTTTTTCGTTCACCTACGAGTTCATCTCATATCCATTTCTTAAAATAACAAAAATAGATATTTTCATAGACTCTAGCTGCAGTTTAGATTGTATTTCCGTTCCATCAGCCAGCACCAGCAACATCCTCACTTCATATTATGTCGCACACTGTCGCAGTGAAAATAGAATGACTTTGTTTTTCTCAGCATCACTAAAACAACAAAAGCAAAAACGAAAGGAGGAAGCTCGTTCGACTATTGTCTCTTGGCTTTTAATGTTAATAACAATAAAGATAATTTTACTGCATTCATAGCAGAAGTATTTCACGGAAAATCGCATCGACTCATAGTAGCGGAGTATTACGAATATCGTTGAAAAATTATATTTCCCGCATGAAGGTGGTGGTGTGTTACACAATGCGGAAATTCTATAATATATATTTGTGCAGCGGTTATGGCACCTGTAAATATGCTTTCATAGGTGCCATAACCGCTGCACAAATATATTTTATAGAACAGTTACTTGTAATTTACTATTTTTAATTACTAAAAAGAAAATATTTTTTTTAAATAGAACATCTTTAAATAGCTTGAAATCTAAAAACTAACGTCTCATGGAGTCTTATTTATTTTCGACGGAGTGTCCCTGCTGTTTGTTTCCTATTTATTTATTTTTTACACATTACTTCACACCAATTCGATTATTGTTATGATTTATCTTTGAAATTCGAGAGTACTGGGATTCTCTGAATAAGAAAATTGTAAAAGCAGCAACGGAGTTGTCAACACAGTTCACAATTCTCTCAAAAAAACCTTCATTACACATGCTGACAGCAAATGTTATCTAGAAAGAATATTACATTATAATACCCGCAAGAAAAACTTACTTAATAAGATAGTAAATAGTACGAGTACAGAAATGCTTCTCAGCAAGAAAATAAAAAACCTCATGTTTTCTGTAATAATTGTTCATTTAGTCACGTTGTGACAAGAAATAGTACAATGGAAAATAGTCACTAAATTCAGAATTTGTTTACAGTAGGTGTTGTTTGTTTACAGTAGGTGTTGTTACTGATTTTTATACCCTCCACCATAGTATGGAGGGTATATTAATTTTGTCATTCCGTTTGTAACACATCGAAATACTCATTTCCGACCCTATAAAGTATATATATTCTTGATCAGGGTAAAATTCTAAGACGATCTAGCCATGTCCGTCCGTCCGTCTGTTGTAATCACGCTATCTTCTGAAGGAATTGAGATAGGGTGCTGAAATTTTGCATAGGGTTGTCTTTTGTCTGCAGGCAGGTCAAGTTCGAAGATGGGATATATCGGTCCACGTGTAGGCATAGCTCCCATATAACAGTACCTCCCAAATTTCGGTATTTTGGGGTTCTTGAGCTCGTTTTTCAACCGAATACGCTGAAAATTGGTACATTGAGTTCTTATTGGGTACTGAATGTCTCCACAAAAAATTATAAATATAGGTCCACTTTTTCTGGTAGCCCCCATATAACGGTACCTCCTAATTTTCAGTATTTTGGGGGTTTTGATCGTATTTTTCCACCGAATTGGCTGTAATTTAGTATTTTGAGTTCTTAATAGGTACCAAATCTCTCTACAAAAAATTATGTATATAGGTACATTTTTTCGGATAGCCCCCATATAAGGGTACCCCCAATTTTCGGTATTTTGGGGTTCTTGAGCGCGTTTTTCAACCGAATACGCTGAAATTTAATACATTGGGTTCTTAATAGGTACAAAATCTCTCCACAAAAAATTATAAATATAGGTCAATTTTTTCGGATATCCCCCATATACGGATACCCCCCAATTTTTGGTATTTTGGGGTTCTTGAGCGCGTTTTTCTACCGAATACGCTGAAATTTGGTACATTGAGTTCTTAATAGTTTCCAAATCTCTCCACAAAATATTATGAATATAGGTCTATTTTTTCGGATAGCCCCCATATAAGGGTACCCCCAATTTTCGGTATTTTGGGGTTCTTGAGCGCGTTTTTCAACCGAATACGCTGAAATTTAATACATTGGGTTCTTAATAGGTACAAAATCTCTCCACAAAAAATTATAAATATAGGTCAATTTTTTCGGATATCCCCCATATACGGATACCCCCCAATTTTTGGTATTTTGGGGTTCTTGAGCGCGTTTTTCTACCGAATACGCTGAAATTTGGTACATTGAGTTCTTAATAGTTTCCAAATCTCTCCACAAAATATTATGAATATAGGTCCATTTTTTCGGATAGCCCCCATATAAGGGTACCCCCAATTTTCGGTATTTTGGGGTTCTTGAGCGCCGTTTTCAACCGAATTTGCTGCAATTTGGTATTTTGTAGTGGTATATGGTAACAAATCTCCCTACCAAAAATTATTAATATTCGCCCCCTTTTTGGGGTAGTCCCCATATACCCCCTTTTTTATATTAAAATATTTATCTGATTTGTTGCGCGTTTTGGGTTTGGTTCTAAGACCCTTTTGTAATCATTTCAACTGCGGAGGATAGAGAGATAAAAAATTAGAACGTTAGGTTCGGTAGTGAACTATAGCCGCATTTAGACCTAGCCCCTGATTGGAGGTTCCAGAAGGAGTGGACCGATATTCCCCATCTTCGAATTTGAACTAAGTTTGGAAGAAATAATAAGATGGGCAAAGTTCGGATGAAATCTAAATTTTCTGAAACGGATTTGGTCCAAAGAAACATGGGGTCTAGAACCAATATTTCGATGAGGCACATTTTCACCGTGTGAAAGTGTATACACACTAATTAGCCATAAGGCTGAGGGTATAATTATCCTTTAAAATTTTCTAAAATTTGTATTATGGTTTACATAATCCGTTTTTAGAAATGTCGGTATAGGTGCACTTTTTGGTATGTTCCCTATATTTTCATTTATAGTATCTGTCAATATATCTATGGTGGAGGGTATCCAAAGTTCGGCCCGGCCGAACTTACCGCTTTTTCACTTGTTTATATTAAAATATTTATCTGATTTGTTGCGCGTTTTGGGTTTGGTTCTAAGACCCTTTTGTAATCATTTCAACTGCGGAGGATAGAGAGATAAAAAATTAGAACGTTAGGTTCGGTAGTGAACTATAGCCGCATTTAGACCTAGCCCCTGATTGGAGGTTCCAGAAGGAGTGGACCGATATTCCCCATCTTCGAATTTGAACTAAGTTTGGAAGAAATAATAAGATGGGCAAAGTTCGGATGAAATCTAAATTTTCTGAAACGGATTTGGTCCAAAGAAACATGGGGTCTAGAACCAATATTTCGATGAGGCACATTTTCACCGTGTGAAAGTGTATACACACTAATTAGCCATAAGGCTGAGGGTATAATTATCCTTTAAAATTTTCTAAAATTTGTATTATGGTTTACATAATCCGTTTTTAGAAATGTCGGTATAGGTGCACTTTTTGGTATGTTCCCTATATTTTCATTTATAGTACCTGTCAATATATCTATGGTGGAGGGTATCCAAAGTTCGGCCCGGCCGAACTTACCGCTTTTTCACTTGTTTAATTGTAGTCTAGTAATTTATTTTCGATGTAGATGCTCGTTAAAGATTGTATTCTACATTTTAGATTTCTTTTTCGCCAACCTAATGTAAAATTACAGCTAATTTGGTTGAAGTTCGTACCTAAACTCCCCAAAATACCGACGTTTGGGATGTAGCGTTATATGGGATATTCCTTAAAAATTTAATCAAAATTGAACATATATAGCAGCACATAGCACCCCACGAGGTCCTGAAAAATCAAATTAGAGCCTACTTGGTTAAAAGGCGTGCCCAAAACGAATAACAAATAATGGGGGCTACCCGGAAACATGTGCCGATGTTGATCACTTTTGTTAGGGGGAGTTTTCTACTGAATGAGAATCCAAAATATGACATTACTCCCACGGCTCAAGCTCACCAAAATACCTATCTTTGAGGTGTAGAGTGATATGGGGATTTCCCTGAAAGCTGGACAAACCATAATAACAAATTACAACCAATTAGGCAGATACCGATCAATTTGATACAACCATCAAAATACCGAATGGCGGCTAACCCGAAACATGGGCCAATATTGAAAATGTTTTGTAGCCAGATTTGAACCAAGCTTTATACAACCTATTATCTTTACCAAGCATAGATCATGCCCGACTCCTTCTGGTACCTCCCCCACAATTGGTAAAAACTTTCAATATTAGAATGTTCTATTTGAACCAAACTTTGCACAAACTACTATCTTTACCTAGCCTAGATCAAGTCTGAAGGTAGGGTCCATTGATTCACTCCTTCTTGAATTGAATAACCTCATTGATAACAACATGTACCTCATATAAAGCGAATAATAAAACCTGTGTGTTATTCCGAAGATCTCCACAAACCATCGGCTGAAGGTTTACATCAATTAGCCGACTAGTTTATATAAATTTAAAGGTAAACTATTACTCTAGCAAATTCTGAAAAATTTTAAAATCAATAAAATAGAATGATTTTTTTTTAATTTCCCACAAAAATCCATTTGAGCCGTTAAATATTGACCAATCATTATTAAAACCGCCCTGTTGTTTCATTGACCAGATTCTCTTAACCATATAAAATTTATTTTCATTCCGTTTATAAATATGGCCTCTAGAGCGACTAGAAAAACTGACAAAAATAATTTGTTTGGCTCATTTTATCCACGGCTCTAGAGCAGAATTAGCCAACAATAAATATGCAAACTGCTACTATTTGTTGGACACACACATAGAACCGTTGTGAGAGTAATTTTCGCTCTCTTGGTGCAGATCGTACATTTTAAGCATTGTAAAGCATACGACATATTCGATTTCGAGAATAATGTTGTGTTCGAATATGATTGTATTTGCATAACCCCAAAGCGCCCACGTACCTCTGTTTGGTGAACGCTGCTCTAGAGCGACCAGAGTTAAATATTAATCGTCTTTGCCAAAACAATCGATGTCTTCTTTGGCTAGAGCCGGACGTCGCGACGAGTATATAACTGTTGCATGTACTTTGTTTTCAAATTACAATGGACATACGGAAGGACGCGCATATCTAGATCTATTCAGCTATTCGAGGTATGCAAAAGGTGGGTGCTTATAGCACTTTTTTCTGGTGGGTGCTTATAGCACTACAGGCTCGCATATAGGAGCCTTTAGTTTGTATATATAAAAATCCATCTATGGAAAATAACTTGCATTCAGCTCCTTCATAAAAAACTCAGCGCCTTCAGTCGGTCTTCGAAAGACTACAGGCGTTTTAATAAAACTCCAAGAGCTTCCCAGACTTCAGCTTTGTATATTCAAGACTTCTCCATTTCATATATGAAGAACATACAGCATACGAAATTTTGCCTTTAGCTCTTCGGTGAAAGACATACAAAATTGAGGGAAAAAACCCAAACTTCGCGAGGTATATGACAGATTGCCGTTTTCAACTCTTCTATGAATGACACAACAAATATTTAACGGCCTTAAATCGAAATCACAGGAAATTAAAATATTTACTTTTAAGGGATTGTTTTCAAATTCGTATAATTTGGGCCAATATTATTATTCAGACAGCAACAAAAAAATATAATTCTCCACAACTAATAGCCAAAGCAACGGTATTATTTAGACACAGCAACAATAGTTTGATGGCGTTCATGTTACTTAATTAGGAAATTTTGTTGGTATTGGACTCGCCCACACATAAACACACATGAGATTAATTAGGAGATTTTCAGGTGGAACCAAGCACGATAAACGTTATTTAAAACACCCAATGTGGGGTAAAATAAAACACATACTGTTGCAGTTGTCGAAAAGCCAATTTGTATGCAATGCAATCACCATAAAGGACTTTTGCACAAAGCAAAAAACGCGTGCTGTAATCAGAAGTGGTGATAGGTAGGGGCGACCGAAACAAACTTTGGACATCCACCGCCTTCATATGACTTTAAGCATTATTATTATGTGTTGTATGTTGTTGTTTTGTTTATTTCCAATTCAATTTTTTAAATTGCCATAAAAATTTATGAATTTCACAAAGGTATTGTCCGGACTGTACCACCAATTTCATAATTTTTGTGCCACATGTTTTAGAAACGCAAAAATCCGTATATATCTCACTTAAAAGGCCCCATTGCAATTAGGCGCTTCAGTTCATGGCACAGTCAGTGGCATTAGCACACATACACACTGACAAACCTAATCTGATCCATTTACAATCATGGGAAGTTGATGCCAGGACAGATTGCTGAACATATTTGAACGTTTTAGTTGACAATGATTGTGTGACATACACACAGATACGTATACATTGTAAGCATACCACTACATGCATTTGACCATTTTTCATCTGCGTACATTGCCATCCACATGGATATGTTGGCAATTAAAGGGGAGTCGATGAAGCAATTATTTTTTTTTTTAGTTTTTGGAAATTTTTGTCCCCACCCAATCAACATTTGGTTTAAGTGTCATTGAGATAAATTATTGACACAATGGGTAATATGGATTGTTGTTGGTGTTTATATTTTTTATCAGATCTATGTCAGAGCTAATACAATTGATGGTATAAAGATAGACGTTTCGATGATGTAACTGTCAATCAACTCGATCTAACTGAATGTTATATAACCTTGACAAATGGAAACCAGTAAGGAAAGTAGTTAAGTCAAACGAAGCCGACTATATGATACTCTTCATCAATTTGAGTATATTCAACAGATAAATCCAGGGACCGAAAATAACAGTTATTTTTTAAAATGCGAACAAAAAAATCTTCATGTTAGAGACATGGGACACTAATAGTGTCATATACCAATAGATTCGTACTGAGGAGCCCATTGAGGATATTGAGTGATCTTGAGAAAACACTCTCAGTTCCCATGTTAAGGATTATTTTTTAAAGGAAAAAATAAACGTTGATTTTTAACTGTTAAAAATGATTTTTATTTTTTCCGTCAAAAATAAAAGTCTTTTTGCGATTTTTATTTTTTCCGTCAAAAATAAAAGTCTTTTTGGGACTTTTATTTTTTCCGTCAAAAATAACAGTCTTTTTGGGACTTTTATTTTTTCCGTCAAAAATAAAAGTCTTTTTGGGATTTTTATTTTTTCCGTCAGAAAATAAAAGTCTTTTTCGGATTTTTATTTTTTCCGTCAGGAAATAAAACTCTTTTTATGTAAAGAAGTTTATACAACTTGTAATCAGTTATAAAATTACAATTTATAAATCTCTGTCACTATTACAATAAGTGTACACATAAGTAATCAAGATCAAAGGTAAAAAATATTTATTATAAATTTTTAAAAAATAGTCTAGTGTACCAAATCATGAATATAAATTAAAGAATCATTCCCCTGACTATTAGGTCAAAGGTTATATAACTGGTACCAAAGTCTATATGTTTATTTACATAAAAAGACTTTTATTTTCTGACGGAAAAAATAAAAATCACAAAAAGACTTTTATTTTTGACGGAAAAAATAAAAGTCCCAAAAAGACTTTTATTTTTGACGGAAAAAATAAAAGTCCCAAAAAGACTGTTATTTTTGACGGAAAAAATAAAAGTCCCAAAAAGACTGTTATTTTTGACGGAAAAAATAAAAGTCCCAAAAAGACTTTTATTTTTGACGGAAAAAATAAAAATCCCAAAAAGACTTTTATTTTTGACGGAAAAAATAAAAATCATTTTTAACAGTTAAAAATCAACGTTTATTTTTTCCGTTAAAAAATAAATAATTAAAGTGGATTTTTTTATTTAGGTCACATAATAACAGTTATTTTTTACCTGATTTGATATAAGTTATAACCGTTACGGTCCCTGGATAAATCCTTATAGGCGTCGCATTTTTGAAGAACCATCAACATGAAATTGGATGAATTGAAATATGTGATTTTTATCTAAGTGTGAACATGTCTGGAACTCATATTAATTTATTCATTTGGACCAATATAGCGTTTTTTTCATAATGGGACACAGTAATGTAAATCGATTTAAAGTAAATCTCAAGCGGACTACCCCTAATTACTACTATATCTAAATCCGAACCGTTTTTGAAGTTAAAAGTCATATCTGTAATATTGTTGGTCCTTGGTGCTTCATTTACCTAAAGTAGCACGAAAATATATATATATATATATATATATAATGACTTCAACAGAGAGACGGGCATGATCCTATCGACATAGAATTTTATTCTGATCAAGAAAATCGGTTATAACGACATCGTTTCTAACGACGGTAATAACGCCGGTATCCAAAAAGTTCTGCCCCCTATACGAAATTGATTTCAATGAATACCGCTTGTAACGATCAATTTCGCCGGTTCCTTCACTTATATATATATATATATGTTTATTGGCATATGCCCGTTACGTCATTAGCGGGTCTTTCCAAAAAATTATTTTTAATTTTATATTTAACATAAATATACATTGATTTAACTACGCATTTCTATGTACACCTAATTCTGTTTTCACACGATAGAATGGTTCCCGAGAAATTCGTGTAAAAAAAGATACTGACCATGTACAAAAATAATAGATTGGTTCTAGACCTCAAAAAATAAGTTAAAATTAGACTAAATAATATAAAAAAAATATTGTTGTAGTTATTTTAAGAATTTATTTTCGTTTTAATTTATTAAATAAACTAAATTATTTCAGTAGTGTTGGCGGGTTATTTGGGATACCATTTGTATTTTGTTTTTGCAAATGGGGAAATGTATTGTAGTTGTCTGTAAATGCCTTGTTGACCACGAAGTCAGGCGCCAACGAAACGAACTTCTCATTGGGGTCGTATCGCTGGTAACGTAAGAACTTCGAATTGTCACAAGAGACATTTGGATTTGAAAGGTTTTTTGTAAAGAAGCTATTAATAGCTTCTGGGGAGAATATCCCAACAAAAAACTAAGGGAACTGATGAGGATCAGTGGCGAGATCCGAAACTATAGTCTTCCCTGCCTTACCCCTCGGCGGACAATGCCATACATTCCCCACTAATAAATAGTTGTTTTTTTTTATAAAAAACAACAAACTTAGATTAAGCCTGACTATTTTGCAAAAACAATAAACTAAATTATAATAAAATAAATTAAAATTTAGATTTCATAAAAAAAAATAATACCAGAAATTCATTGCCAAAAAACTTAAATAGCATAAAGTACAACCATAAGAAAAATTTAAACATTAAACAATTTTATTTATTGTCACTGTCTGATAATAGACGTAAACGTTTTCGAAAGACTACAATATCACTGTCATTACTGATCATTATCATTTCTAGCCGACTGTTTTGGGACATCAGTAGATTTTTGAACGAAATCAGTTATCTTAGATTGAGTTTTATTTCGCCGTTGCGCCTTGTCCCGTTGCAAGTTGATCTAAAATTTTGATTTTGGTATCTAAGCTGATCGCTTTCCTCATTTTTAATGCAGGAGAATTATGTAACATGGGTGTGGCTACCAAAATATATTTTATTAATCAAAAATGCAAAAATCTAAAATTAAATATTTGAAACTAACCTGTTATTGGTCTACCAAAATTATATGAGCTTCTACTTTATTTTACTTAGCACTTGTTAAAAATCAGCAAAAACTAACGATCTTTCAATTATAATTGTCAAATAGGAACTAAATTGTGTATACAATACATTATGTAAATTTTTACTTTTTCAATAATTCGGGGAATCCCGCATTTCCCGTAAAACAGAAATTACGCATACATAGACATAACTCAGAACACACACCAGAATTATATAAAATGTTGCCATATCAGAAATTCATGCCATGCAGGGTTGTTACTCTAATTAAGTCAGGGATGTTTGAGCAAAAGCATTCCACAATTTTCTTCAATAAATAAATAGTTCATGTAAAAAAAGTAATTTTGTTTTTTTTTTTTTTTTTTTTTTTTTTGTATTCGTGTTATTTCAAATTATGTCGTGTAAAAATAGAAATATTTTTCGTATTTACTCGTGTTATTTCAAATTCGTGTAAAAACAGAATTAGGTGTATGTACTAACTAAATCGAGATCAATTTACTTATTTTCATATATTTTTCAAACTCAACGGTATCAAAGTTCAACATTTCTCATTACAACAGACTTTACTTCTTATTTTATTTTTATATTTTCTGAAAGTAATCTATTTTCTCCAATGCAAAGTTTCTCAATCGTTTTAATTCCTTTCGGTATTTTAATACTAATGTAGTACGTTGTAGTACGTTTTAGTGTACCATTATTGTAATATAACATTTTCTTATTTATTATACAGCCTTTATAGGGCATATTGCAGAAATTTTGTATTTCTTATGCTGTGTGTTACCAAATCTTTATTGAAAAAATTGTTGGTATATCCTCTACATAAAAATCCCGCTCATTATTCATTACATCGGAATTCGCGGCAGTATAATATATTTCCATTGGGGTTGGAAACATCAATAGAAATAAATATCAGTACTGTTATGGTAGACATCTTAGAAAAAATTGCGTTTAAGTTTGAGTAATTTGGTACTTGTGTTGTTCAGTGCCTTGGTTCACTTATTTGTACAATTCACAAAATCATTCGCTGTAGTAAAGGTCTATGCATGGCACGAAGTCTATGTAGGGTTGGAAACTATATTTCATGTAACTGTCATTATTTTTAGTTCCGATATTCGAAAAATATGTCCATAAAACACTTTATATGTCATAGTTACAGATAAATATTAAAATTCGGATATATGTATCTACCTTTTCCGATATATACTATACGTATTATACATTTAATTTGTACATACAAAATGTCAGCACTTTTTCTTCACCCGTTCTGTCGTATACAATATTTAGAACCGTAAGTACTAATGTCAAGAAAAACTGCGAAAACGTTGTTTTTCATACAAAAATTCTTGTATCATATTCTATATCCACCCGTACCGCCATATACAATGTGTTGTACTTTTAGAAATTATTTCTGGAAACTATATGTGTATAAATGTTTATCGTCATAGTTTCAGATAAGTAATTAATACGAATTCCCAATAAACCCAGCCTTATCAACGCTTATGCACTAACACAAAACTACATGCAAAATATGAAGATTCGCTTGGGCGTTGATGATTAGTTAGTCAGTGAGTAATTATACTTTTATTTTAGAAGCCACATACGCGAATTCCTAACTCTAAATAGCTACCAGGTCTTTTAGAACCCATTTAATAAGAATCTTCATTTATTTATTATTTACACTATTTTGTTTGAGTACAAACTTTTCCCACTCTTAGTACAAATATTGAGTATATTTCTATTTCTTATTGAGTATATTTCTTCAATGCTTGTTAAGGTTTGTAACTTTGCACATATATAATTGAAGATTTAAAAGAGAAGAAAAATAATTTACAAAAATTTTTGTTATTGTTTTGTTGTTGTTTTTTGTAATTAAAGAAAAGTCCTCATTTTTTATGGCGGGCATGATAACTCCTCACTGGAATATCGGAATCCGAAAATTCCAACGGTGTTAGAAAGAGTACATGTCTGGCTCTCGTATGAACTAGAATTATTGACTTCGCTCTAAAATTAACAAAATGGCGGACCTTTGAAAAAATATTTTTGGAAAATTGCCGATTTTTTACCAAAAACCAAGTTAAAAAATAAGGAAGACCTTCACCGAATGACTTTATCCTAGTTCATACGAGAGCTATACACTCACAGAGAAACGTTGCAAAATTTGGAACCGATTGGATTATTAGTTTTTGAGTTATCATGCCCGCCATTCGCAAAAAAATGTTTAGAGAAAAACGCGTTTAAAGTTTGAGAAGCCCTTCAGCCGCCACTTGAGATTTTCACTTGAAATTTTGTAGAGACATTCTTTAATCAGTGTAGATTCGAATTATATCAACAAAAATTTTGACCCCGAGAATGGGGGGGTCCCCTTAAGTACTAATTTCAAAAAAGTATATATAGCAAAGTATTTGTAATATTTAAATCAACGTACCACGTTTCAGATTTCTATTTCTAAGGGTCCCATTGTGAATTTTTTTAGTACTTTTTATCACCACTTTAGTACTATTTTGTAATAGTAAAAGCTATATACAAAGTTTCTATCTATATCGGTTCTATATTCTATTGCAAAAATATTCATAACTTTTTATTACATTTTAGTACAAATTTACAAAAAATATGTTTGCCCATCGTTCTACTTGTAATAGTTTGAGTTAAATACTATGTTTCAGATATCTACTGTACCTGTTCCATTGCAATATAATATTTAGTACTTTTTAGTACCATAAGTACTAATTTCCAAAATTTTTTCACACATTCCCCTTTCGCCTGTCATTGACAAAGCTGCGTACCAAATTTCAGAGTTCTACTTCTAAACGTTCCGGTGTAATATAGGTTTAGTACTTTTTAATACCATTTCCGATATATATTTGTGCACAACATTCTATTTCTAATAGCTTAAGCTACATATCAATTTCAGATAAGTACTCTCTACTGGTTCCATTTAAATATAATATTTAGTACTTTTTAGTACCTCTTAGTACTAAATTCCAATTTTATTCCACACATGCCCTTTGGATTGTTATTGACAAAGCATTATACCAAATTTCACAGTTTTACTTCCAACCGTTGCGGCGTAATACAGTTTTAGTACTTTTTAGCACAATTTAGTACTAATTTCCAACAAATATTTTTGCACGTCGTTCTTGTTTTAGAAGCTTACGCTACATACAAAGTTCCAGATATGTATCTCTACCGATTACATTCAAATATAATATTTAGAACTTTTTAGTACCTCTTAGTACCAAATTCCAAATTTTTTTCACATATATCACTTCGGTTATCTTAGGCAAAGCTGTGTACCAAATTTCAGAGTTCTACATCTAACCGTTCCCGCGTAATACAGTTTTTAGTACCTTTTAGTACGAATTTCCCAAAACCCCATCTACATGCCAAATTTCATGTTTCTAGCTTTAGCCGTTTCGTCTGGGCGTTGATGATCAGTCAGTAACTTATAACGCAACTCTTTTATATATATATATATATATATATACATATATATATATATATATATAGATTACGCATTTATATACTCTATGGGATCTTCCAAGAATATTTCGAAATATAATAAAACATATATTTCTTTTGCAAATTAATGCTACAAATGCAAACATTTGTATCTCAGGGAATATAATATTGGGTTGGGGGGAAAAGAGAGCCATTATTTTTTTTTTTAACTGTAGGACTTTATTTAACATGCTTCGGATTGTCCGATTTGAGCTGCTTTGTTGTATGATTTGTTGCCATTTTAAAGGAATTTCTCGATCATATCTTCGATTTTATCGACATTTTCGACAACCGGCTTATCTGTGCGAGGTGCATCTTTAACATCAAAAATAATTTTTTTACTGCGAAATGTCACTCTTTCAAAGAGCATAAATCTGAAATTGTTTGATCAATACTTTACGAGCAATCTATCAGTACAGCCATCGGCAGATAAATAATGGCTTTCTTTTTTCCCCCAACCTAATTACTTTAGCATAACTTACAGAATTAGAACGACCTGTGTTTTCTATCGTTTCAAATTTAGATATAGCTTCATATATAATTTAGTCCGAATTCATATAAATGTTCGTACGCCACTTCCACTTGGTACGAAATTTAATATGGTCCAACCAACTGGACTCTATATATAAGAGTATCTCGCAAATTTCTGCATTTGAAAGACTATTCAATGGCTGAAAATTGAGATTTTTGATTCTCTTGAGCAAAAAATTTCCTTCTCTGCACAAAATGATAATAATGGTCATATTGGCCGCCTGATTTATATCCGGAAGGCATTCCAATTAATTTTGCTATAATTTGGTTTGAAATTTGCTAATTCGCTGCAATGTGACATTTCATGTTCCAGATGAAACATACATTTTTGTAACCCAACAAACAATTTTTCTTTTTCACTTTAGGCTTGATGGAAAACTGTAACTCTTTAAAACAAATGACAATTATCTGTCCGTAAACAAAATGAAAACCTAACTTAAAAAGTTTTCCACATCAATTCAAACAAAGAAAACAAAAAAAAGAAAATAAAAATAAAAACAAGAAAATGGCAAATAGTATTATAAGATAAAGAAAACAACTGACGTCATTATTATAAAATAGCCCAAGAACATTGCTCAACTTTCCTCTTCCGTTGCCCGGAAGTTGTCACGAAAATTGTCAAATCAACAGAAAGAAGCGACAACGACGGCAACTTAAGGCAAACAAAAGAAGATTTTTTTCTTTTCCCCCCTCCTCTACCATACCCAAGCACACATGCACACACATGTGCTCATATGTTCACACAAATCGTTTCAATTACATTGACAATGGCGCAT
>NW_026882974.1:0-43055 GCF_032173495.1 Musca vetustissima
TAATATTCTACGACAATTTTAAAGCTGAATAATGTAGAAGAAATAAAAGAAAGATAATTGTAACCAAATTTATACCGGGAATTTATTTGGTTTTCGAAGGTTCTTTTTTTCAATTTTATTTTTCGAAATTATTGTTTGAATATGTCGTTTAATTTCAGCAAGTAAATAAAATTGATTTACATAATTCGTTGTGTGTGGTTCGCTATTTGCAGGTAATATATGCGCATGTAAAAATATTTTTTCATACTCTATAAGAGCCGTGTGAATGACTATACAAGGCGTCGATTTTTTTAAAGAATATTTTTCTAATGACTATACAAGGCATATGATCGGCTTTAACACGGTGAAATCCAGGGTTTTCTTGGTCCCTCTTTCATCACAATTGTGGACACTGACAACCGGTAGTGTCACCTGGGGTAGCTATTTCCATCACCCGGTGAAATAGTGAGCTAATATGTGCCGCCATAAGAACTATTAACCAGTAAGGAAAGTAGTAAAGTCGGACGGGGCCGACTATATGATACTCTTCACCACTATGGTTCCTCGGTACCTATTGGTTCCTCGGTGCGTCAATTACTTAAAATCAATCTATAATAAAAGGGAGCTATATCTAAATCTGGACCGATTTTCACGAAACTTGGCAGACATAATTCTAGACTTAAATGATTAGACTGTACCAAATTTCGAAATATATATAGGGACCGTTTTCATTAAATCGGAAAAATATATGGGAGCTATATCTAATTCTGAACCGATTTTTCCCAATTTCAATAGGGTTCGTCCTTGGGCCGAATAAGTGACCTATGACAAATTTCATCATAAATGCGACCTGTACTTTGTTTACAATTTAACATGCACAGACAGACAGACGGACGGACGGACATGCATAAATCGACTTAGAAAGTGATTCTATGCATATTCTCAAAAGGAACCATGTGTCTATCTCGTTTCCTTTTGCCTGTTACAAACATATGCACAAAGACGTAATACCCTGTACCACAGTGTGGTTCGTCTTAATGTAGCAGCAAATATGCGATCTAATGTAACACGGAAATTTGACATCGAATAGCTGCAAACACAACAGATAGCAGAAGTCTTCTCCGCTCAACTTACACAACTGCTTGACGAAAACACCCCTTGTCCCGATAAGTTGCAGAGAATTGTCCACTACCAACAAACTGCAGCAAAAGCTACACTTGGGTACCATCAGGGATGGTCCGTGTGACGAATTTTTAGGTTTTCGACTGTCAAAAAGGTGTAAACGTCGAAAACGTCATATACCTGTATAAAATGTAATAAACGTAGTAAACGTCATTTATATCAATATTATCAGCATATACAGTTATTTTCAAGAATATATATTATTTTTACATATATCTGACTATTCCTTACTAGAACTGATAAAAATTTCTAATTTTTTTTTGAGAAGAAAATTTTGAAATTTTATATCGATTTGAGTAAAGCATGTGTAATTTCCAAATTGATTAATGGAAATAGCTATTTTGTCAAAAACCTAATGGATTTAGGTAGGTTTCCGATGTTTCTGACGTATGTATTATACGTCGGAAATGTATGTCATTTACGTCACTGTTTCTGACAGGCCATCTCTGGGTACCATAGACCACCATTAAGAAATCCGTGGTACGATCAGGAGTGTCATAATGCTACTGATATGAAAAACGCAGCGTATAGGGCAACCATGCGAACAGTAGCAATACGTAATGCGATTGAGAACTATCGGGAGAAAGGGAGAGAGGAGAAACGTATTTTCATAAGAAAGAAGAAAGAGCAAGAAAAACGTCAGAGTAAGCAAATCGAGATGTACATGAGTCAGAATGGAGTCCGAAAATTCTATCAACCGGTAAAACACCAAACCGAAGGCTTGGGTGCAGGCAAATTCTCCTGTTGAGATGAAGAAAGAAACCAGGTGACAGATACAGACAGCGTGCAGAGGATCTGAAGAAGCATTTTGAAAAACTTCTGGTATCAAATAGTAGCGGTGAAGAGGATACCCCAGAACCAATAATAGATGACGGTATAGAGTGTATACCACCCAACCAAGATGAGGTCAGAATAGCACTCAATAAGCTGAAGAACAATAAAGCAGCAGTTGCCGATGGGTTACAAGCCGAACTATTCAAGACTGTGGTCAGATGCTGGTAAGGAGCATGTACAATTTGGCTAGAGGAAAGCATGTTAGAGCAAGCAGTCCTGCGTCCCGTGCACAAAAAAGGAGACAAGACGATATGTGCCAACTATAGAGGTATAAGTCACCTTCCCATCGCATATAAAGTGCTATCCAGCGTACTGTGTGAACCACTGAAGCCAATGTTCAATGACATTATTGGACCATACCAAGGTGGCTTCAGACCTGGCAAATCCACCATTGACAAGATTTTCACTCTGCGCCTAATCCTGGAAAAGACCCACGAAAAAACATCGACTCATACCACATATTCGTCGCCTATAATACCGTATTCGACAGCCCTATCCGTGTAGACGCGTTTAAAGCCATGTCTGCGTTTGGCATTCCTGCAAAATTAATACGGCTATGGAGGATAACTTTAAGTGGCACAAGATCAGCAGTTAACGTCGGAAAGGACCTCTCGGAGCCCTTCAATACCGAACGATGGTTCAGACAAGTTGTTAGTTTGTCGTGTGACCTTTTTAACATCCTGCTGGAAAAGGTCATACGAGAGGCAAAAGTGAACAGAAATGGCACTCTGTACACCAAACAATACATGTTACTCGCCTACGCCGATGACATCGATATAATGGGTCGAACATTGAGAGCGGTAGTAACCACCTTTAAACAAATTGAGAAGGAGTCTGCCAAAGTGGGTCTGGCAGTAAACGGCGAGAAGACCAAGCTAATGGTATCAACGCGCAAGACGTCCAGTAGACTCGGACCAACTGTGGAACTTGAGAACTACAGCTTCGAGGTAGTCAAAGATTTTATATACCTTGGCACCGCCATAAACAAAACGAATGACATCAGTTTTGAAATTCGGAGAAGGATAAGGATGGCCAACTGTCTGAGCAAACAACTCAAAAGCAAGGCCACCTCCCGCCAGACCAAACTCACACTCTACAAGACGCTGATACTACCCGTGCTGTTACACGGATCTGAAGCATGGGTGTTTGAGAGAAAAATTCTCCGAAAGATCTATGGGCCGACGATCTGCATTGACGGTGAATATCGCCGTCGAATGAACCATGAGTTGTACCAGCTATTCTCGGACATCGACATTGTTAGACGTATTGAGCTGCAGCAACTACGTTGTATAGGTCATGTTGTGAGTATGGATGAAGATGCGCCAGCCCAGAAGGCATATAAAAGCGAACCAGCTGATGGTTCACGCAGAAGGGGAAGGCCAAGAATACCTTACCAAGATTATGTCGAAGACAACATTGCCGAAAATGGTCTTTCAAATTGGAAAAACTGAACAAAAGACCGACGCGCCTGGAAATTTTTCCTAAGCTCGGCTTATGGAACGAAAATTCTGTCACAAGCAAGCTATGTAAGTAAGTAAGACAAGGCGTGGATTTTTTAAAGAATATTTTTCATTGTTTATCAATTCTTTTGTGTTATCATTAGAATTGATTGAAATAGCTAAATTAAATAATTTAAAATAAATATGATTGTTTCGATTATGTGAGAGAAATATTAAAAATATTTGACCAGCTGTTTTAGCCTTAAAAACATTATGTTTATTTTCGATAACAAATGTTCAATGGTCGTCGCACACCATACACTATTTATATATAAAAGAAAACATTAAATACCATTAAAAGTTTATTTCAAAAGACTGGGCCAAGCTCAGCGCAATGTTCGCACTTAAGGCCATCCTAGCAGTTTGTCTCTTGGCAGTAGTCCTGTCAAAAGCCAAGGCTAATAAAACTCCATATTTAGTACAATTCCTGGACAAGAAAGGCAATGTCTTCTGTGTGGGCACACTAATACGCCCACAATATGTGGTCACTGCAGCTCATTGTTTCCCCAATGAAGATGGTAGTAAGACGACCGTGATTGGTGGTAGTGGTTCTGGAAAATCTGAAGATGAAATTAAGCGTTCAATATCGGCAGTTAAAATACATGACGATTATGGAGCTCGCACCATGCATTCCGATGTGGCTGTTGTCAAGTTAAACGATCCCATGGAAGGCGACAGCATTAAGACAATTGAAATGTGCTCGAATGATTTGCGTCGTGGTATTTTTCTTCAAATCCCCGGATGGAATCAGGCCAACAGCAAACAACCGCTGAGTAAGCAGTTGCGTACCATTTCGGCACGTTATGCTCCCGATGCAATGTGTAAGAAATTGTATGGACGTTATGTTGACCATGACAGCATGTTTTGTGTCTTTGGCAAAGAGGTAAAGGGCCACTGTGTGGGTGATTCTGGTAGTCCTGCCATTTATCGGGATGAATTTTGTGGCATTAATGCCTTTGGGCATTGGTGTAATCATGGCGGCCAGCCCAACGCCTTGACAAGTGTCTACCGAGTTCGTGATTTTATTGAGAAGGCAATTGAGGAGTTGGAGCAGCTGAATGAATACGATTATGATGAATATAGTGAATATGATTATTAAGAACATCTATTTGTTGCGTTTTTTAATAAAATAATAAAAAAAGTAAATTTTTTAAAAATATTTTCGAGGCTAAAAATAACCTCGGATTTTTTAACGAATATTTTTTCAAGGCTTACCAAAGGCCTGGATTTTTTAAATAATATTTTTTTAAGGCTTTAAAGCATGCGTGGATTTATTAAAGAATATTTTTTCAAGGCTCTACAAGAGGCGTGGATTTATTAAAGAATATTTTTTCAAGGCTCTACAAGAGGCGTGGATTTATTAAAGAATATTTTTTCAAGGCTCTACAAGAGGCGTGGATTTATTAAAGAATATTTTTTCAAGGCTCTACAAGAGGCGTGGATTTATTAAAGAATATTTTTTCAAGGCTCTACAAGAGGCGTGGATTTATTAAAGAATATTTTTTCAAGGCTCTACAAGAGGCGTGGATTTATTAAAGAATATTTTTTCAAGGCTCTACAAGAGGCGTGGATTTATTAAAGAATATTTTTTCAAGGCTCTACAAGAGGCGTGGATTTATTAAAGAATATTTTTTCAAGGCTCTACAAGAGGCGTGGATTTATTAAAGAATATTTTTTCAAGGCTCTACAAGAGGCGTGGATTTTTTAAAGAATATTTTTTTCAAGGCTCTACAAGAGGCGTGGATTTATTAAAGAATATTTTTTCAAGGCTCTACAAGAGGCGTGGATTTATTAAAGAATATTTTTTCAAGGCTCTACAAGAGGCGTGGATTTATTAAAGAATATTTTTTCAAGGCTCTACAAGAGGCGTGGATTTATTAAAGAATATTTTTTCAAGGCTCTACAAGAGGCGTGGATTTATTAAAGAATATTTTTTCAAGGCTCTACAAGAGGCGTGGATTTATTAAAGAATATTTTTTCAAGGCTCTACAAGAGGCGTGGATTTATTAAAGAATATTTTTTCAAGGCTCTACAAGAGGCGTGGATTTATTAAAGAATATTTTTTCAAGGCTCTACAAGAGGCGTGGATTTATTAAAGAATATTTTTTCAAGGCTCTACAAGAGGCGTGGATTTATTAAAGAATATTTTTTCAAGGCTCTACAAGAGGCGTGGATTTATTAAAGAATATTTTTTCAAGGCTCTACAAGAGGCGTGGATTTATTAAAGAATATTTTTTCAAGGCTCTACAAGAGGCGTGGATTTATTAAAGAATATTTTTTCAAGGCTCTACAAGAGGCGTGGATTTATTAAAGAATATTTTTTCAAGGCTCTACAAGAGGCGTGGATTTATTAAAGAATATTTTTTCAAGGCTCTACAAGAGGCGTGGATTTATTAAAGAATATTTTTTCAAGGCTCTACAAGAGGCGTGGATTTATTAAAGAATATTTTTTCAAGGCTCTACAAGAGGCGTGGATTTATTAAAGAATATTTTTTCAAGGCTCTACAAGAGGCGTGGATTTATTAAATAATATTTTTTCAAGGCTCTACAAGAGGCGTGGATTTATTAAAGAATATTTTTTCAAGGCTCTACAAGAGGCGTGGATTTATTAAAGAATATTTTTTCAAGGCTCTACAAGAGGCGTGGATTTATTAAAGAATATTTTTTCAAGGCTCTACAAGAGGCGTGGATTTATTAAAGAATATTTTTTCAAGGCTCTACAAGAGGCGTGGATTTATTAAAGAATATTTTTTCAAGGCTCTACAAGAGGCGTGGATTTATTAAAGAATATTTTTTCAAGGCTCTACAAGAGGCGTGGATTTATTAAAGAATATTTTTTCAAGGCTCTACAAGAGGCGTGGATTTATTAAAGAATATTTTTTCAAGGCTCTACAAGAGGCGTGGATTTATTAAAGAATATTTTTTCAAGGCTCTACAAGAGGCGTGGATTTATTAAAGAATATTTTTTCAAGGCTCTACAAGAGGCGTGGATTTATTAAATAATATTTTTTCAAGGCTCTACAAGAGGCGTGGATTTATTAAAGAATATTTTTTCAAGGCTCTACAAGAGGCGTGGATTTATTAAAGAATATTTTTTCAAGGCTCTACAAGAGGCGTGGATTTATTAAAGAATATTTTTTCAAGGCTCTACAAGAGGCGTGGATTTATTAAAGAATATTTTTTCAAGGCTCTACAAGAGGCGTGGATTTATTAAAGAATATTTTTTCAAGGCTCTACAAGAGGCGTGGATTTATGCAGGTTATTAATTATGTCATAGCCCATTCAATAAACTTTCGAACACTATAAACATCTGTAAAAACTGAGGTTCTTCCCACCTCCCCACATTTATAAGCAAATGCAATAATTCCACACAATTCACCCAAATGCACAGCTGGACCGCCAGAATCGCCCAAGCAATGCCCTTTGGCTTCGAAACCCGAACCACAAAACATATTTTTCTCCACAAAGGAACCATATTCTTTGTCACACATTTTCCTTGGTGTCATTGGCAGCAGCACAGTTCTCAATTCTTCAGACATTGGTCCACTTTCCTCCGTTTGACCCCAACCAGAAACATGCAAAAGATCACCTTCTTCCAGGCGATGTGAACAAATTCCAATTGTTAGAATATTCACACCCACCATGGGTTCATCCAATTCGATTACGGCCACATCAGAATGCATTGTTTGTGGATTATATTCTGGATGCATTGTTATGCTCTCAATATAACGTTCCTCTCCCTCACCATCGCTAGTATTGGCACCTCCAATAACCACAACACCATCACCTTTACCACTGGGAAAACAGTGTGCAGCCGTCAAAACATATTTTGGGCTTATCAAACTTCCTCCACAAAATAAATTCCAATAATTGGCATAACGGAATTGCACCAAATATGGCGTGGCGTCAATTGTTGTGGCAATACCTCCAATAATTCGTGTTAGCTTATCACCATTTGTGTTAGGACGGGGATTGGTAGAGGCAATAGAAACGGCAACCAGCCATATAATAATGCTTAAACGTTTTGTGAACATTGCCAGTTTTCCAGATGTTTATAAAAACAACTGGTATTAAAAAAATTGTATAATGCCATTTTATTGAATTTATACTATTTTTTTAACAGTTGTACAAACATACGTGTATGTGTGTATACATATGTTGTATTGGATTTCTAAAGCAGTACTTAGAATTAGTTTCTGTATGACGCTGTTTCATTGGGAATTCCCTACAGCACCCGTTGGAGATCTTTGCATTTGTAGGCAGTAGTAATGGATTTATTTTGGAATGTTTTCCGAAGTTTTTAACATTTTTATTTATAAGCAGAACCTAGCAATAATCATGAATTTTTTATGAATATGTTTCAAGGCGGAATATGGGAGGTGGAAAATGTGTAGATGTTTAAAACATATTTATTCAAAACTGAACCAAACTGTAGACGTGACTTTGGTCCTAAGAGTTTTTTTTTAACTTTTTTTCAAAGACCGAATATAAAGACAAGTAAGGAAAGTAGAGAAGTCGGGCTAGGCCGACTATATGATACCCTTCACCACTTTGGGTATATTCTACATACGTATTCTAACAATTTCATGTCAATGTTGCTTCGAGGGAACACTGAACGAACTTAAATATGTGAACTTTTTCTTTAAGTGTACCGACTAACATCAATCCATACACATGCCTTTCTGCAACCTATGCTAAATGTCAAATTATTCGGCAGATTTAGAGTCGTTTGCGTACAATGAGACCAATTTATGTAAATCGATTTATAATACAATTGATACACGCTATTCGGTACGCCGCACTGTTCAAAATTTAATCTCACTCAGACACCCGTTCTACAAATGTATGGAAGATATGTCAGCATCTGCACCAATTTCAAACCAGTAAGGAAAGTTCAAAAGTCGAACGGGCCGACTATATGATACCCTTCACCATTTTGGGTACATGCAGGATATGTTAATATCCGTATCAATAACATAAAATCGGACGAAACTATATATGGGGGCTATATCTACATCTGAACCGATTTGCTCCAATTTCAATAGGTTTCGTCCGTGGGCCAAATAAGTGAACTGTGCCAAATTTCATCCAAATCGGATCATAAATGCGACCTGTACTTTATTACCAAAAATACATGGACGGACAGACGGACGGACATACGTAAATTGACTCAGAAAGTGATTCTATGCATATTCTCAAAAGGAACCATGGGTCTATCTCGATTCCTTTTGCCTGTTACAAACATATGCACAAAGACATAATACCTTGTACTACAGTGTGGTGAATTGATTGATTCGTTGTGCAAAATTTCGTGTCAATCAAAGATATATAGGGACTTTGGTACGCCATTTACATTAAATCGGACGAATATATATATGGGAGTTATATCTAAATCTGAACCGATTTTCACAAAACATAACACACATCATTCTGGACTCAATACAGTACACTAGTGATGCGTATAAAAAGGGGTTATATGGGGGCTACCCCCAAAAGGGCGCGAATAATTATAATTTTTGGAAAATTACAGCGAACTCGGTTGAAAAACGCCCTCAAGAACCCCAAAATACCGAAAAAATGAGCCTATATTAATAATTTTTAGTAGACAGATTTGCTACCCAATAAACTACAGCCAATTCGATCGGTCGAAAAATGTGATCAATATCCCCCAAGAACTGAAAATTAGGGGTACCGTTACCAGAAAATGTGGACCTATATTTTTAATTTTTAGTAGAGAAATTTGGTACCCAATAAGAACCCTTACTTACTTAGCTGACTTGTGACAGAACTTTCGTTCCAAAAGGCGAGCTTAAAGAATATTTCCAGGCGCATTATTTCTAAACCATAGTAGCATATGTTGGCCAACACTATTCTTCTTCGAATTTCCAAACTGATATCATTAGTTTTATTTATGGTGGCACCGAGGTATATAAAATCGTTGTCTACATGTTAGTAGTAGTTCTCAAATTCCACAATTGGTCCGAGTGTATTGGACGTCTTGCGTGTTAATATCATCGGCTTGGTATTCTCGACATTTACTGCCGGACCCACTTTGGCAGACTACTCCCCAAGTTGTTCAAATTCATGACATTCATTCAGATATTCACTCTAAGCCAAATCCTGCAAAAAAACACGAAAAGCACATCAACACATTCCACCTATGCGTCGACTATAAAGCCACATTTAACAGTCCTATCCGTTCAGTCGTATTTAAAACCGTGCCTGCGTTCGACATTATGGCAAAATTAATATGGATATGCGGGATAACTTTAATTTGCACAAGGTCAGCAGTTAAAGTCGGAAAGGACCTATCGGATACCTTCAATACCGAACGAGGATTCATACAAGGTGACTGTCGTGTGATCTTTATAACATCCTGCTAGAAAAGGTTATACGAGAGGCAAAGGTTAACAGAAATCGTCCTCTGTACAACAAACAGCACATGTAACTCGTTCACGGCGATGACACCGACATAATAGATCTACGATTGCGAGCGGTGTCATCGACGTAGACGAGTTACATGTGCTGTTTGTTGAGTCCTCGTTACTTAGACCAATGTCAATGATCAATCTCTCTTTACCGATTAGTGGTCAACAGCTCCTTGCGGCTTCTTTTCCGAATCATGCTTTCCGGAGTAAAACTTAACTCCATAATATTCAATTTGTTTTATTTACACAAAAAAGTTTTGGTTTCTTTAAAACGTTATGTTTCAGGACAGTCATTCGAAGTAGTTGGTCACGTCGTCTGTCCCATGGAAAATTTGTGTTGTTTGGCTTATAATTGTGTCGTTTAAAGTGAGTAGAAAACCGGACAAAAATTATTTTTTCGGCAAATTTAATGCCCCAAAGTATCATCTGATAATCATTGAAAATTATAGAGTCGTCCTTGACCATAACTGGAACCTACAGGAAAACTACTGGAACCTACAGCTAAATTTACTGTAATTGTAAATATTTACTTATAATTCCCCCATACGACTACCTTCTCCTCTTGGTAATACTATCAACTTCTCCGGTACATGTCTTTTAGTAGTAAATACATACGCCATAGAGTTTTTTTTTTTAATATTTTGTATAGGGATCTTACTTAGGTTCTCCCCAACCCCTCTGCAAATTTTTGTAACGCTAGACAAGATGGGACATCAGGACGATGCCGATTAATATGAAATTTTATATAAATTGGACAATGGAAACGTGTGCCAATATTGTTTCAAATCGGTTCAGATATAAATATAGCTCCTATATATATTTTTGTTCTACGTGTCATATTTTTGAGACATTTTGTTTAAATATTATAAAAAAATGTCTCAAATCTATATACAGTGAGTGTAATAAGTATTTTGCCTCAATACAAATTTGACAAAATTCCAATAGATACGCCTAAAGCCAGCATACTAAAGATGTAAAATGAATTATGTATGATAGGATATGTTTGTGGACATATATAGATCTTATTTCTGCAAGAACCCCTGCGAAAGACCTATTGGTCTAGAAGATATCGACCAAAATCTATACCAACCCAAAAACGATTATCACAAAAAAGTATTTTGCTTTTTATTATTATTTTTGAAAAAATCATTACATAACATACGCTCCGTCTTTTTATAGTTTAAAGCGATTTGGCGACGATTCCAATAAGCCACGGCACTTTTTTCGCGAATATTTTCTCACATTTACGTTCAATACATTCTCCAGCAATATTTCATTTAATATTTGGTAATTTCTCGTCCTAATCTCAAAATGAGAATATTAAATATAGTCGTCGCGGCTTCAAAACATCCCAAATAAGTTTAGAATAATAAAAAGGAGGTTTTGCAAAATATATCGCGAGGACAGGACCTTAAAAACTATTAAAACCAATATCCGACAAACAAATTATTTTAAAAAATATCGCGAAATCCCATTTTTCTGACTTTGAAAACTTTATAGTCCATTAATATTGATCTAGGAAACAATATATGCGATGAAAATGGCAATAAGGAGGTCAGATTCAAAGATATGAACAGTTCTAAAACAACAGAAACTACAAAACAGTACATGAATTTGGGAGAAAACGTCATTCTTCGTGAAATACTATAGCGTTTTGAAAAATGTGGTAGCTGGTGACGAAGACGCATTCAATATTTTACATCCGTTTAACACCATCAGTTGTGAATAAAATGCAGCAGTGAATAAACTGGTCGATATATTTATTTTCGAAATAAGATGTATTTCTATTGCCACAAAACCGTTCATATCTTTGAATCTGACCTCCTTATTGCTATTTTCATCGCATATATTGGTTCCTAGATCAATATTAATGGACCATAAAGTTTTCAAAGTCAGAAAAATGGGGTTTCGCGATATTTTTTTTACATAATTTGTTTGTCGAATTTTGGTTTTAATAGTTTTTAAGGTCCTGTCCTCGCGATATATTTTGCAAAACCTCCTTTTTATTATTCTAAACTTATTTGGGATGTTTTGAAGCCGCGACGACTATATTTAATACTCCCATTTTGAGGTTAGGACGAGAAATTACCAAATATTAAATGAAATATTGCTGGAGAATGTATTGAACGTAAACGTGAGAAAATATTGACGAAAAAATGCCGTTGTTTATTGGAATCGTCGCCAAATCGCTTTTAGTATGTGGTTACCCGGAATGGTAACTATAAAAAGACGAAGCGTATGTTATATAATGATTTTTTCAAAAATAATAATAAAAAGCAAAATACTTTTTTGTGATAATCGTTTTTGGGTTGGTATAGATTTTGGCCGATATCTTCTAGACCAACAGGTCTTTCGCAGGGGTTCTTGCAGAAATAAGATCTATATATGTCCACAAACATATCCTATCAATCATAATTCATTTTACATCTTTAGTATGCTGGCTTTAGGCGTATATATTAGAAATTTGTCAAATTTGTATTGAGGCAAATTACTTATTACACTCACTGTATGTATATATATGTATGTATATAAATGAATTGCTGTTCGTTAGTCTCGCTAAAACTCGAGAACGGCTAAACGGATTTTTCTTATCATAGTCTTGAAATGTTCGTGAAGCTCCAGGGAAGGTTTAAAAGGTGAGAAAAAATCGAAAACCGCGAAAAATTTGCAAAAAAAATATTATGAAGCATATTTGCATTTCCACGAATTTAGTATCGAGCTATTTTAATTGCACCATGTCGTAGTTTTATTTTGAGATCTTTTGGTCAAAAATCGTTAGCGTACATTCCTTTGAGCCTTCATTTGTCAATTATTGAAAATCTTCAAAATATTTTATTCCTTTTTTCAATTAGATTGACATTGTATTGAAAATATTTTATGTGATAATACAAAAATATAATTGAAAACCAGTGAGCGGAGCAGTATAGTCGGACGGGTCCGACCATGCGATACCCTACACAACTACCACGAACTCTAACTTTCTGAGGATGTTTATTCCGAGTCTGAGTAATATTTCGTGATATTTGCCCCCTCTTGTCCGATTAGAGGTTAACAACACCTCTTCCTTACTTTTTTCGAATATTCAGTACAGTCCTTCTAATTACTTGTCCAGATTACATTCACGGTGGGTTGTGTTGTGATTTTCGGATTATACTCTACTCGAAAACACACAAAAAATTATGTTTTCGGTCCATTTCATCCCAAAATTTTAATCTGATCATCGCCGAAAATTATAGGCGTTGTTCTTGACCATAACTGGAACTTCATGAAAAATTTCAAAGCCATCAGCGCGATATTTCTCCCTCTAATGTGGTAATGGGTTACTGAATAATATCTGAATACGTAAGCACCTGTAAATATTTGACTGTAACTCCCAAATCTGAGTAGATACATCACTATATTTGGTATCAATTTAAAGGCCAACCACTCCTCTTGGATGTGCTATCAACTCCTGGGGTCTACATCCTCCAGGAGTAAATATATATGCCATAGAATACAAATTTTGTCATTTTTCACACAAAAGTCAGGGTCCATTTGACCCGCTAAATATTGACCGATCTTTATCAAAACATGCATGCTTATTCTCTGGCCCGATCCCCTTCTCCATGCAAAAATTCGCGGTGTTTGGGCCATAATTGCGGCCTCTGGAGCGACCAGAAAAACCGACAAAAATTTAGTATTTGGTCCATTTCATCCCCTAAATATTAACCGATCTTTTCCAAAAACAATAGGGGTCTTCATTGGCCAGAACCCATCCTACATGCAAAATTTCGTGAAGATTGGTCCATAACTGTGGCCTGTATCGTGTTTACAAATTATAATGGACAGACGGACGGACGGACGGACGGACACACATGTCTAGATCGACTCAGCTAGTCGAGATATGACGATCGGTATACTTAAAGGTGGGTCTAGGACCAATATTTCGCGGCGTTACAAACATTTGGGGCTGCACAAAGCTATAATACCCTGACAACATAGTTGTGTAGGGTATAAATATATTATTGAATGCACACGCGATCATTGTATGTACATATTTCACATGGAATGCACATAAATTTTGGGACAAATGCAAGGATGGAAAATTAGAAGACATTCTGAATCTAATAACACGTAAAATGTCGTTAAGTTCGACGGGATCAGTAGTCGTTCGATGATTGTGGAGGCTACCCTAAAAAAGCAGATCGATATCTATAACTTTTGGTAAGAAGATTTTTTACCCAATGGAAACTCAATGTATCATATTACAGCTAATTGGTTAAAAACGTTCATAAACACCAAAACACTATTGGTGGTACCGTTATAGAGGGATATCTTAAAAATTGAACCAATATTCATAGTTTTTGGAAGATTTGCTATCGTATGAAAATTAAAAATACTAAATTATAACCGAATTAGACAAACACCCCAAAATACGGAATAATGCGGAGTACCGTTACTCACTTTCGCCAAACATACCAAATTACGGACAAAATGCCGAATATTTGGGGTACCGTTATATGTGCGGCTACCTCGAAACTTGAGTCAATATTAATAATTTTTAGTAAGTAGGTTTGCTATACATTAAAAACCCAAAATACTAAATTACAAAAAATTCGGTTGAAAACCGTGTCCAACACCCCCCTATATATTTCATTTTCATTGCCAAACATCCAATCAAATCTCTATCTTAAATATTTGCGATCACTATCGTGATTTCGACGTAGAATTTTATTTGGATCAATTATATATACATATACTTTCTGGGGTCTCCAGTGTTGCACATGGCATGACAAATTTAATATACACTTTATCTTATGCCGAAAGGAATAAAAAGCTTACATAGCACTGGGCTACCGTTATGTGGAAGTCGTATTGACATATTGGGAAAGAATCTAATTAAATCCGAATTCTAAATGATTATTCCGGCTCTTGATGTGTAAATTATATGAAGTTATTTAAATTTATTTTCCATGAATGCAATACTTACAAAAACAAAAATTATATCCAAGGAAATTTTAGAAGGGTAAACAACGTTTGCGGGTTCGACAATTGAACCGCTTGTAACTCAAGAACAAAAATAAAATATTCTCGCACAATCAATTTATTTTCTATAGCTACAAGACTCTTTCATAAAAATCAAACTGTAGATAATCAGAACTCTAATGCTGCTTTATGTGAATTTCATGGTATTACAAACGATGTGTTTTGAACCCAACCCAACTGAAACTTGATATTTTATACTGCAGAGATTTATATTGAAATGTGTGCTATAGCTTCCGATGTAACGATCTAGAGCGGTATATGGGAAAAATATGAAAATTTTATTTACACCAATAATTTTCATGCATATATCTTAGCCAAAAAAAATGTTTATACAAGTATGAATAAAAATTGAAAATCAAATCTAAAATACCGAAAATTATTCCTTAACAATGTTGCTATGGCAAGACAACGTTTGCCGGGCCCGCTAGTTAAATTATATATTAACAAGTCTATATAATAGAGTAATTTGCATTAACGATATCAATTGTAAACGTTGTTCGCATTTTAAACCAACCATGCTAATGGCATAATTGGCATTCTGCTGTTCCTCTCCCATGCAATAGGTATTCCATTGATGTCCTTTGGGCAAATACAATTTCCTAACAAATGAAAGTGAAATTCTTAATATTCATAATAACATCAATTTTATATTCAAATCACCTCTAAAGCATTTTATTAATGAATGGCTTCGCTTCGACCAGCATTGGTTTATCATTTCCAGCAGCTTTTATCTGCGAAATGTAATAATAGCGGCGACGCTGATGATAATGGCATAATTTCGCTTTTTTGTAAAATTGCTTTGCAGCGTTCGTTTTTATACGTGCTTAGTTGGAAGTAGAATTCAATTCTGCATATTATTTAGGAAAATCTCTTTACATTCATTATTTGCATATTATGCTTGGATATTATGAGATTTTTATGCATCAATAAAGGTGACCGGAGGCTTATGAAAATACAATTTTGAAATTTTCGCAGTTTCGGATTTATAATAAAACCAGTAAGGAAAGTAGTAAAGTCGGACGGAGCCGACTATATGATACCCGTCACCACTATGTGTATATGAAACAGGACTATTAACATGAAATTGGATGAAATAAAATATGTGATATTTATCTAAATGTGAATCTATCTAGATCTATCCATAAACATGTCATTCGTTTGTTACAATGGGACAAATGTATGTAAATCGACTTCAAACAAATATAAATAGGTCATCTGTTGTCCTATGTCTGTACTTCTAGAAAACGTAACTAAGTAATTCTATGCTCAATTTTATACGTTGTGCAAAATTTGATGTCAATCTGACTAACATGAGGAGTTTGATGTCCAATTTACTTGAAATCGGGCGAAAATATATATGGAAGCTCTATCCAAATATTAAGCGATTTCAAACAAACTTGTCACAGCTTAGGCTATACTAATTTCAGAACGTTTTGTTCCTATCAGCCTATTGGTTCCTTGGTGCGTCAATTACCTTAAATCGATTTATAATAAAAGGGAGCTATATCTAAATCTGGACCGATTTTCTCGAAACTTGGCAAACATCACTTTAGGCTCATTTCAGTACGTTATGCCAAATTTCGTGCAAATCGAAGGAAACATAGGGACTTTGGTGCACCATTTACATAAAATCGGACGAAACTATATATGGGAGCTATATCTAAATCAGGACCGATTTTTACGAAACTTGGCAGACATCATTCTAGGCTCATTTCAGTACGTTATGCCAAATTTCGTGCAAATCGAAGGATATATAGGGACTTTGGTGCACCATTTACATGTAATCGGACGACACTATATATGGGAGCTATATCTAAATCTGGAGCGATTTTCACGAAACTTGGTAGACATCATTCTAGGCTCTATTCGGTACGTTATCCAAATTTCGTGCAAATCGAATTATATATAGGGACTTTGGGGCACCATTTCCCATATATATGGGAGCTATATCTAAATCTGGACCGATTTTCACGAAGCTTGGCAGACATCATTCTAGGCTCAATTCAGTACGTTATGCCAAATTTTGTGCAAATCGAAAGATATATAGGGACTTTGGTGCACCATTTACATGAAATCGTACGAAACTATATATGGGAGCTATATCTAAATCTGGACCGATTTTCTCGAAACTTGGCAGACATCACTCTAGGCTTAATTCAATACGTTATGCCAAAGTTCGTGCAAATCGAATCATATATAGGGATTTTGGGGCACCATTTACATGAAATCGGACGAAACTATATATGGGCGCTATATCAAAATCTGGACAGATTTTCACGAAACTTGGCAGACATCATTCTAGGCTCAATTTAGTACGTTATGCCAAATTTCGGGCAAATCGAAAGATATATAGAGACTTTGGGGCACCATTTACATGAAATCGGACGAAACTATATATGGGAGCTATATCTAAATCTGGACCGATTTTCTCGAAACTTGGCAGACATCACTCTAGGCTTAATTCAATACGTTGTGCCAAATTTCGGGCAAATCGAAAGATATATAGGGACTTTGGGGCTCCATTTACATGAAATCGGACGAAACTATATCTAAATCTGGACCGATTTTCACGAAACTTGGCAGACATCATTCTTGACCTAAATGATTAGGCTGTACCAAATTTCGTGCAAATCGGAAGATATATAGGGACCGTTTACATTAAATCGGTTAAATATATATATGGGAGCTATATCTAAATCTGAACCGATTTTTCCCAATTTCAATAGGGTTCGTCCTTGGGCCGAATAAGTGACCTATGCCAAATTTCATCCAATTCGGATCATAAATGCGACCTGTACTTTGTTTACAATTTAACATGCACAGACAGACGGACGGACGGACATGCATAAATCGACTTAGAAAGTGATTCTATACATATTCTCAAAAGGAACCATGTGTCTATCTCGTTTCCTTTTGCCTGTTACAAACATATGCACAAAGACATAATACCCTGTACCACAGTGTGGTGAAGGGTATAAAAAGAAAATTGAATATCAATTAAATATTTTTAATGACGATTATGAGCGTAAATTTGCAATAATATTTTTAAAGTAGTCGTGAATTAAGGAATTGAGGATTTCTGAAAAAATCTTTCGGAACACTACAAACCATGGACTTTATAAAGAAAATTTTTTCAATAACTATTTTTTTAAGGAAAGAGGCGTGGATTTTTAAGGAATATTTTTTCAACGACTATAGGCGGCGTGGATTTTTAAATGGGTCGTCGTTTTTGAAAGTACATTTTTTGGAGGACAATAAAAGGCGTGGCAGCCACGGAACGCAACCGTCATAATATAGCAGCAAAGGTGCACTCTAATGTAACACGGAAATTTGACGTTGAAAAGCTGCAAACACAGCAGATAGCAGAAGCCTACTCCGCTCAACTTACCCAACTGCTTGGGTACCAAAAACCACCATCAAGAACTCCATAGTACGATCAGGAGTGTCGTAATACTACTGATGTGAAAAACGCAGTGTATAGGGCAACCCTGCAGACAGTAGCGACACGTAATACGATGGAGAACTATCGGGAGAAAAGGAGAGAGGAGAAACGTGTTTTCAGAAAAAAATAAGAGAGAACAAGAAAAAAGTGAGCGTGAGCAAATCGAGATGTACAGGAGTCAGAATGAAGTCCGGAGATTGAACCAACGAGTAAAACACCAAACCGAAGGTTTTGGGGCAGGCACATCCTCCCGTAGAGGTTAAGAAGTAAACCTGGTGACAGATACAGACAGCGTGTTGAGGATCTGGAAGGAACATTTTGAAAAAGTTCTGCTATCAAATAGTAGCGGTAAAGAGGATACCCTAGAACCAATAATATATGACGGTGTAGAGTGCATACCACCTAGCCAAGATGAAGTCAGAATAACAATCAATCGGCTGAAGAATAATAAAGCAGCAGGTGCCGATGGGTTACCAGCCGAACTATTCAAGATTGGTGGTCAGATGTTGGTCAGGAGCTTGCACCAGCTGATTACTACAATCTTAGCTAGAAGAATGAATGCCCAACATGTGGAACCTCAGCATCCTGTATCCCGTGCACAAAAAAGGAGACAAGACGATATGTGCTAACTATAGAGGAATAGGTCTCCTTCCCATCGCATATAAAGTGCTATCCAGCGTACTAAAGCATATAAAGTGCTATCCAACGTACTGTGTGAAAGACTGAAGCCAATGTTCAATGACATTATTGGACCATACCAATGCGGCTTCAGACCTGGCAAATCCACCATTGACGAGATATTCACTCTACGCCAAATCCAGGAAAAAAACCACGAAAAACACATCGACACATTCCACCTATTCGTCGACTACAAAGCCGCATTCGACGCCCCATCCGTTTAGAGTTGCCTTTGGCATTCCTGCAAAATTAATACGACTATGCAGGATAACTTTAACTGGCACAAGATCAGCAGTTAAAGACGGACCCCTTTAATACCGAACGAGTATTCAGACAAGGTGACACCTTGTCGTGTGACCTTTTTAACATCCTGCTGGAAAAGGTCATACGAGAGGCAAAATGAATAGAAATGGCACTCTGTACACCAAACAACACATGTTACTCGCCTACGCCGGCGACATCGATATAATGGGTCGAAGACTGAAAGCGGTAACAGCCACCTTTGAACAAATTAAGAAGAAGTCTGCCAAAGTGGGTCTGGCAGTAAACGGCGAAAAGACCAAGCTGATGGTATCAACACGCAAGACGTTCAGTAGACTCGGACCAACTATGGAACTTGAGAACTACAGCTTCGATGTAGTCAAAGATTTTATATACCTTGGTAGCGCCATAAACAAAACGAATGACATGAGTTTTGAAATTCCGAGAAGGATAGTGATGGCCAAGCAAACAACTCCAAAGCAAGGCCACCTCCTGCCAGACCAACCTCACACTCTACAAGACGCTGATACTACCCGTGCTCTTATATGGATCTGAAGCATGGATACTTGCGCAAGCAGATGAGGCAGCTCCGGGAGTGTTTGAGAGAAAAAATTTTCCGATCTGCGTTGATGGTGAATATCGCCGTCGAATGAACCATGAGTTGTACCAGCTATTCTCGGACATCGACATTGTGAGACGTATTGAGCTGCAGCGACTACGTTGGCTAGGTCATGTTGTGAGAATGGATGAAGATACCCCAGCACAGAAGGCATATAAAAGCGAACCAGCTGATGGTTTACGCAGAAGGGGAAGGCCACGAATAAGATGGAAAGATCAAGTGGAAGACAACATTGCCGAATATGGTCTTTCAAATTGGAAAAACTGTGCAAAAGACCGACGCGCCTGGAAATCTTTTTTAAACTCGGCTGAAGGAACGAAAGTTCTGTCACAAGCCAGCTAACGTGAGAGGCGTGGATTTTTTATAAAATATTTTACAATGGTCTGTAAGAAAATCTGTAAGATCTGTAAGAGGCGTGGATGTTTAAATCAAGTTTTTTCAAAGGTCTGTAAGAGGTGTGGATTTAAGAAAAAATATTTTTCACTGGTGATGCGTGGATTTTTAAATCAAGTTTTTTCAAAGGCCTGTAAGAGGCGTGGATTTTTATACCCTACACAACTATGTTGTCAGGGTATTGTCGGTTTTTCTAGTCGCTCCAGAGGCCGCAATTATGACCCAAACATCACAACATTTACACGGAGAAGGGGATTGGGCTAAATAATAAGCATACCTGTTTTGATAAAGATCGGTCAATATTTAGCGGGTCAAATGGACCCTTACTTTTGTGTGAAAAATGACAAAATTTATATTCTATGGCGTATATATTTACTCCTGAAGAACATAGAACCGATAGTATATTCAAGAAGAGTAGTTGGCCTTTAAATTGATACCAATTATATTGTCGTATGTACTCGGATGTGGGAGTTACACGTAAATGTTTACAGGTGCTTACGTATTCAAATATTATTTATTGAACCATTACCTCACTAGAGGGCGGAAATATAGTGCTGATCGCTTTGAAATGTTTCATGAGATTCCAGTTTCAAAAGAATATTTTTCAGTGGTCTGTAATATTTTTCTTACATTACCAGCGATTTACGTTATCTATCCTACCATTAATAATTCCCTTGGCCTACTTAAGGGAATTTTATCATTTTAAGGATGCTTTGGATAATTTAGTAATCTTTTGTATAATTGTCTTTTTGCAAGATGGAACATTTCCCTCACAATGGATTGATATTTTCCAATAGCCTGACTAGCCAAAAACTGAATGTCATTTACAGTTCCCTTCGATTCATTTTCATTTACAATGCATAGAAATTTATTTCATTTTTATCAATAAATTGCATAAATATTCTATCGAAATAATTCTTTGTATAATTTCCTTCCATTTTCATTTTTTGTGCGCCTTATTCTTCTTCTTCTTGGATTATTGTCTATACAAAATATTGAATATCTATTCAATAAGAAAATAACCGTGCAAAACCTTTACTCTCCACTGTCGATAAGAAAGTGTCGGTTCGTTGGTTGGTTCGCTGGTTGGGTGAGTGAGTGAAGAATAACAAACTGACTTCAGCTAAAAACTGTATATCGCCAGCTTATTAAACACTTGAATGAATTTCAATACTTAAAACTTTATTAGATTTCCGTTTTGGCTTTTGTGGGTACTTGCAATTTCCGTTTCCCGTTGTTTGGCGCTGCAGCCACCACAATCAATGAGAGTGGGGTTTGGCACACCACCATTACCACAGTGCTGGGCTAAGCCACCTACCTTCCAACCTACCTAGCGACAATTCATTCATTTATTTCCGTATCTCTGAAAAGACGTTAAAATGCAGAATAATGTAGCAGCTTCTCCTCTTTTTCTGTATTATCAGCATCACAGTTTTGTCCCTTCCTCCCCTTCTTTCACTTCTAACCATAACTATTTGACTCTAGAAATCGTTTTGATGGTTTGCATTGAAATTTCACTTTTTATACCCTTCACCACACTGTGGTACAGGGTATTATGTCTATGTGCATATGTTTGTAACAGGCAAAAAGAAACGAGATAGACCCATAGTTCCTTTTGAGAATATGCATAGAATCACTTTCTGAGTCGATTTATGCATGTCCGTCCGTCCGTCCGTCCGTCTGTCTGTCTGTTGGTGTTAAATTGTAAACAAGGTACAGGTCGCATTTATAATCCGATTTGGATGAAATTTGGCACAGCTCATTTGTTTGGCCCAAGGACAAACCCTATTGGGAAAAATCGGTTCATATTTAGATATAGCTCCCATATATATTTTGGTCCAATTTCATGTAAATGGTACACCAAAGTCCACATATATCTTTCGATTTGCACTAAATTTGGCATTACGTACTGAATTGAGCCTAGAGTGACGTCCGCAAATTTCTAGAAAATCGGTCCAGATTTAGATATAGCTCCCATATATAGTTTCGTCCGATTTCATGTAAATGGTGCACCAAAGTACCTATATATCTTTCGATTTATACGAAATATTGCACAACGTACTGAATTGAGCCTAGAGTGATGTCGACCAAGTTTCGCGAAAACCAGTCCAGATTTAGATATAGCTCCCATATATATCTTGATCCGATTTCATGTAAATGGTGCACCAAAGTCCCTATATATCCCTCGATTTGCACGAAATTTGGTATAACGTACTGAATTGAGCATAGAGTGATGTCTGCCAAGTTTCGTGAAAATCGGTCCAGATTCGAATATAACTCCCTTATATAGTTTCGTCCGATTTCATGTAAATGGTGCACCAAAGACCCTATATATCTGGCTATTTGCACCAAATTTGGCATAACGTACAGAATTGAGCATAGATTGATGTCTGCCAAGTTTCGTGAAAATCGGTCCAGATTTAGATATAGCTCCCATATATAGTTTCGTCCGATTTCATGTAAATGGTGCACCAAAGAACCTATATATCCCTCGATTTGCACGAAATTTGGTATAACGTACTGAATTGAGCATAGATTGATGTCTGTCAAGTTTCGTGAAAATCGGTCCAGATTTAGATATAGCTCCCATATATATCTTCGTCCGATTTCATGTAAATGGTACACCAAAGTCCCTTTATATCCCTCGATTTGCACGAAATTTGGTATACCGTACTGAATAGAGTATAGAGTGATGTCTGCAAAGTTTCGTGAAAATCGGTCCAGATTTAGATATAGCTCCCATATATAGATTCGTCCGATTTCATGTAAATGGTGCACCAAAGTCACTATATATCTTTCGATTTGCATGAAATTTGGCGTAACGTACAGAATTAAGCCTAGAATGAAGTGTGCTAAGTTTCGTGAAAATCGGATCAGATTTAGATATAGCTCCCATATATATCTTCGTCCGATTTCATGTAAATGGTACACCAAAGTCCCTATATTTCTTTCGATTTATACGAAATTTTGCACAACGTACTGAATTGAGCATAGCGTGATGTCTGCCAAGTTTCGTGAAAATCGGTCCAGATTTAGATATAGCCCCCATACATATTTTCGTCCGATTTAATGTAAATGGTGCACCAAACTCTTTCGATTTGCACGAAATTTGGCATAGCTTACTGAGATTTAGATATAGCTCCCTTATATTATAGATTGATTTTAAGAAATTGACGCACCAAGGAACCAATATATGGCTGCTAGGAACAAAACGTTAGTTTAACCTAGTTTCGTTGAAATCGGTTCATATTTGGATATAGTTTCCATATATATTTTCCCCCGATTTTAATTAAATTGGGCATCAAATTCCCCACGTTAGTCAGATTGACATCAAATTTTGCATAACGTACAAAATTGAGCATAGAATTACGTAGTTGCGTTTTCTAGAAGTACATAAGTACATATTTTTGAAGTCGATTTACATACTTTTGTCCCATTGTAACAAACGAATGACATTTTTATGGATAGATCTAAGTCGATTCACATTTAGATAAATATCACAAATTTTTTGCATCCAATTTCATGTTAATAGTCCTGTTTAATATACCCATAGTGGTGAAGGGTATCATATAGTCGGCCCCGTCCGACTTTACTACTTTCCTTACTGGTTTTGTATGTTTCTTCAACTTCATCACTCGCACTTCGTATTTTTCTTCGTCTCCTCTTTTCTTTTCGTTGTGGGAAATGCAATTTATTCTTCATCGACTACCACCACAACCAGCAGCACCACCACCACCACTAAAAAATGCTGCGGGCAAAACGATAAAATGTCACAAAGTCAATAATGATGAATTGATGAATGTATAATGAAATTCAATTTCGGTTGAATGGTAAATACGTTGCAATTTTTGTAATACTGCCACTACTGCTGTTGGTGTGTTTTTTTCTTTCTTCGTTTTCTTTTATGATACGAATGCAAGAGCATCGAAACATTTGAAAATTATTCATTTTATATTGCCATTAAATTATGAATGCTAAACAATTTTTATGATGTTTGTCATAAATGTAGAAAATATAGAGACAGACCGAGAGAGAGAGAGAGAGTCTGGAATTTAATATAGCTGGACTAAAGTAGTATATAAAGATGCAAGTTCTAAGAATTTTAATAACCTTAGATACCCTACATCCCCCTTGTAGGGAGTAGCCAATTTGTATGTACCTCCACCACACGGTGGAGTGTATATTAAACTGGTCATTCCTTTTGCTACACCTCGATTTATTCATCGGAGATCGAAGATCCCTTGAGGCATGCATATTTTCTTATCAGAATATAATCAAATTTGGTTCACTTTATAGGGTAGCCCGAACGTAATACTCGGTTACCCGCAACATTTCGTATTTTTAAGCTTTTGGGCATGTTTTTTATTCCAATCTGCTATAATTTGTTTTTGCTTCCTAGGGCCAAATCTTCCTTTTCAATATTGTTCAGCTTTTTAGGGTGGAACCCATGAAGCTGTACCCCCCTTATTCGGTATTTTGAAGCTTTTCTGTTACGATTTTCAACAGATTTGTTTCTAATTTGATTTTAGGGATTATCATTGGGTAGAAAAATTATTAATAGATTTTTAAAGAAATTTTTTTTCATGGCCTGAAAGACGCATTGATTTTTAAAGAAAATTTTTCTACAAGAGGTGTGGATTTTTAAGAATACTTTTTTTCGTAGTCAATAAGAGGCGTGAATTTTTTAAAGAATACTTTTCTAAGGCCTACACAAGGCGTGGATTTTTATACCCTACACAACTATGTTGTCAGGGTATTATAGCTTTGTGCAGCCCCGAATGTTTGTAACGCCGCGAAATATTGGTCCTAGACCCACCTTTAAGTATACCGATCGTCATATCTCGACTAGCTGAGTCGATCTAGACATGTGTGTCCGTCCGTCCGTCTGTCCATTATAATTTGTAAACACGATACAGGCCACAGTTATGGACCAATCTTCACGAAATATTGCATGTAGGTTGGATTCTGGCCAATGAAGATTTAATATTTAGGGGATGAAATGCACCAAATACTTAATTTTTGTCGGTTTTTCTGGTCGCTCCAGAGGCCGCAATTATGGCCCAAACATCCCGATTTTTACATGGAGAAGGGGATTGGGCCAAAGAATGCCTGTTTTGATAAGGATCGGTCAATATTTAGCGGGTCAAATGGACCCTGACTTCTGTGTGAAAAATGACAAAATTTGTATTCTATACCGTATATATTTGCCCCTGAAGAACATAGATCCGAGATGTTGATAGTATATCCAAGAGGAGTGGTTGACCTTTAAATTGATACCAATTTTATTGTCGTATGTAGTCAGATGTGGGAGTTACACTCAAATATGTACAGGTGCTTACGTATTCAGATATTATTTAGTAACCCATTACCAAATTAGAGAACGGAAATATAGCGCTGATCGCTTTGAAATTGTTCATGAAGTTCCAGTTGTGGTCAAGGACAATGCTTATAATTTTCGGTGATGATCAGATTAAAATTTTGAGATGAAATGGACCGAAAACTTAATTTTTTTGTGTGTTTTCGAGTCGAATATAATCCGAACATCACAACACAAGCCACCGTGAAGAGAATCTGGACAAGTAATTAGAAGGGCTTTACTGAATATTCGAAAATGCAAAGAAATGTTACTCGTGATATTGCAAGAGGATGCAATATCACGAGTAAACATCGGAGTAAACTTCCGCAGAAAGTTAGAATTCCGTGGTAGTTGTGTAGGGTATCGTATGGTCGGCCCCGTCCGACTATACTGCTCCGCTCACTGTTTTTTTTTTTTTTTTTTTTTGATTCGATATATAGGCCATAATTATAAGCCCAACATGACAACACAACCCATGGTGAAGGGAATCTGGACAAGTATAGAAGGGCCGAGCATGACAATATTAGTAATATTCGGAAAATATATCAGTGTAAGGAAGAGGTGCTGTTGACCCCTAATCGGGCAAGACGGTGAAAATATCAGAAACATTGCCCAGGCTCGGAATAAACATCAGTAGAAAGCTAGTGTTCCATGGAAGTTGTGTCGGGTATCGTATGGTCGGCCCCGTCCGTCTATACTGCCTACACAAGGTATGAATCTCTTAAAGAACATTTTTCTAAGGCCTACACAAGGTGTGGATTTTTATACCCTTCACCACACTGTGGTTCAGGTTAATATGTCTTCGTGCATATGTTGTAACAGGAAAAATAATAATCGAGATAGAGCCATGGTTGCTTTTGAGAATATGCATAGAATCACTTTCTAAGTCGATTTATGCATGTCCGTCCGTCCGTCTGTCTGTCCGTCTGCCCATGTTAAATTGTAAACAAAGTACAGGTCGCATTTATGATCCGAATGGGATGAAATTTGCACAGCTCATTTGTTTACCCAAGGACGAACCCTATTGAAATTGGGAAAAAAAAAATCGGTTCAGATTTAGATATAGCTCCCATATATATTTTCGTCCGATTTAATGTAAATGGTGCACCAAAGACCCTATATATTCTTCGATTTGCACGAAATCTGGCATAGCGTAAGAGTAGAATGATGTGTGTTAAATTTCATGAAAATTGGTTCAGATTTAGCTATAGCTCCTATTTATATTTTCGTCCGATTTTACATAAATGGTGCACAGAACTCCTAATGTGTGTTCGACTAACACGAAATTTTGCACAAGGTATCAAATTGAGGCTTGAATGACGTTACTGGGTGTTGTTGAAATTGGTGCAGATGCAGCCATAGCTTCCATATGAATTTCGAACGGGTGTCTGATTGAAATTCAATTTTTAACTGTGCGGTGTACCGAATGACGTGTATCTATTTTGCTATAAATCGTTTTGCATAAATTTGTCCCATGGTACGCAGACGACTCTAAATCTGCCCGAATGAAATCAAATCCTTCGAAGGGACATTGACATACAATTGTAAGGCCACATATGTACAATATACCCAAAGTGGTGAAGGGTATCATATAGTCGGCCCAGTCCGACTTTACTACTTTGCTTACTGTTTTCTTTATTTTATATGTTTTTTACAAACAATGCAGTTTAGCTTTCATACAAAAATGTGTCATATGGTTACCCCCGCATAGCAGTAATAATTCATGAACATACATGACGTAAATCACCACCTAAACAAGCTTTCCTACAAATTGCTATCAGACATTCTATCATTTGTAAGAAGATTTGCTATGAGTACACAATACACTTAAGATAGACAGCAAACACAGTGGCATAGCACGAAGTATTTAACACAAACGAGTGCAGATTTTTAGGGGAGACAAACAAAAACATAAAAAAATCTTCTTTGAAAAATCCTCGCCTTAGAGTGAAGCATGGCAAAATATTCTTTAAAAAATCCACTCCTTAGATTGATGCTTAAAAAAATATTCTTTAAAAAATGCACGCCTTACAATGGTCTTAAAAAATATTGTTTAAAAAATCCAAGCCTTAGAAAAATCTATGAAATACTTTTCCTTGAAAAAATATTCTTTAAAAAATCCACGCCTTGTGTAGGTCCTTGAAAAAATATTCTTTAAAAAATCCACGCCTTGTGTAGGTCCTTGAAAAAATATTCTTTAAAAAATCCACGCCTTGTGTAGGTCCTTGAAAAAATATTCTTTAAAAAATCCACGCCATTGTGTAGGTCCTTGAAAAAATATTCTTTAAAAAATCCACGCCTTGTGTAGGTCCTTGAAAAAATATTCTTTAAAAAATCCACGCCTTGTGTAGGTCCTTGAAAAAATATTCTTTAAAAAATCCACGCCTTGTGTAGGTCCTTGAAAAAATATTCTTTAAAAAATCCACGCCTTACAATGGTCCTTAAAAAATATTCTTTAACAAATCCACGCCTTACAATGGTCCTTAAAAACTATTCTTTAACAAATCCACGCCTTACAATGGTCCTTAAAAAATATTCTTTAAAAAATCCACGCCTTGTGTAGGTCCTTGAAAAAATATTCTTTAAAAAATCCACGCCTTGTGTAGGTCCTTGAAAAAATATTCTTTAAAAAATCCACGCCTTGTGTAGGTCCTTGAAAAAATATTCTTTAAAAAATCCACGCCTTGTGTAGGTCCTTGAAAAAATATTCTTTAAAAAATCCACGCCTTGTGTAGGTCCTTGAAAAAATATTCTTTAAAAAATCCACGCCTTTAAATGGTCCTTAAAAAAATATTCTTCAAAAAATCCACGCCTTACAATGGTCCTTAAAAACATATTCTTTAAAAAAACCACGCCTTACAATGGTCCTTAAAAACTATTCTTCAACAAATCCACGCCTTACAATGGTCCTTAAAAAATATTCTTTGAAAGATCCACGCCTTGTATTTATTTAAAAAATATTCGCCTTGTATGGTCCTTGAAAAAATATTCTTTAATAAATCCACGCCTTGCATGGTCCTTGAAAAAATATTCTTTAAAAAATCCACGCCTTGTGTAGGTCCTTGAAAAAATATTCTTTAAAAAATCCACGCCATTGTGTAGGTCCTTGAAAAAATATTCTTTAAAAAATCCACGCCTTGTGTAGGTCCTTGAAAAAATATTCTTTAAAAAATCCACGCCTTGTGTAGGTCCTTGAAAAAATATTCTTTAAAAAATCCACGCCATTGTGTAGGTCCTTGAAAAAATATTCTTTAAAAAATCCACGCCATTGTGTAGGTCCTTGAAAAAATATTCTTTAAAAAATCCACGCCTTGTGTAGGTCCTTGAAAAAATATTCTTTAAAAAATCCACGCCTTGTGTAGGTCCTTGAAAAAATATTCTTTAATAAATCCACGCCTTGTGTAGGTCCTTGAAAAAATATTCTTTAAAAAATCCACGCCATTGTGTAGGTCCTTGAAAAAATATTCTTTAAAAAATCCACGCCATTGTGTAGGTCCTTGAAAAAATATTCTTTAAAAAATCCACGCCATTGTGTAGGTCCTTGAAAAAATATTCTTTAAAAAATCCACGCCTTGTGTAGGTCCTTGAAAAAATATTCTTTAAAAAATCCACGCCTTGTGTAGGTCCTTGAAAAAATATTCTTTAAAAAATCCACGCCTTGTGTAGGTCCTTGAAAAAATATTCTTTAAAAAATCCACGCCTTGGATGATGGTCCTTGAAAAAATATTCTTTAAAAAATCCACGCCTTGGATGATGGTCCTTGAAAAAATATTCTTTAAAAAATCCACGCCTTGGATGATGGTCCTTGAAAAAATATTCTTTAAAAAATCCACGCCTTGGATGATGGTCCTTGAAAAAATATTCTTTAAAAAATCCACGCCTTGGATGATGGTCCTTGAAAAAATATTCTTTAAAAAATCCACGCCTTGGATGATGGTCCTTGAAAAAATATTCTTTAAAAAATCCACGCCTTGGATGATGGTCCTTGAAAAAATATTCTTTAAAAAATCCACGCCTTGGATGATGGTCCTTGAAAAAATATTCTTTAAAAAATCCACGCCTTGGATGATGGTCCTTGAAAAAATATTCTTTAAAAAATCCACGCCTTGGATGATGGTCCTTGAAAAAATATTCTTTAAAAAATCCACGCCTTGGATGATGGTCCTTGAAAAAATATTCTTTAAAAAATCCACGCCTTGTATTGATCTTTGAAAAATATTTTTTAAAAAATCCACGCCTTGTTTGGTCCTTGTAAAAGTAATCTTTAAAAAATCCACGCCTTAGAATGATGCTTGAAAAATATTCTTTAAAAAATCCACGCCTTGTGTAGGTCCTTGAAAAAATAATCTTTAAAAAAGCCACGCCTTGTGTAGGTCCTTGAAAAAATATTCTTTAAAAAAAATCCACGCCTTGTGTAGGTCCTTGAAAAAATATTCTTTAAAAAATCCACGCCTTGAATGATGGTCCTTGAAAAAATATTCTTTAAAAAATCCATGTCTTGTGTAGGTCCTTGAAAAAATATTCTTTAAAAAATCCATGCCTTGTGTAGGTCCTTGAAAAATATTCTTTAAAAAATCCACGCCTTTAAATGGTCCTTAAAAAAATATTCTTCAAAATATTCTTAAAAAATCCACGCCTTGTTATAGTCCTTTCCAAAAAATTATTTAAATTCGACTCCTCTTTGGTCCTTAAATTCGACTCCTCTTTGGTCTTGGAAAAAATATTTTTGCTATTTTTTCTATGTATCCAAAAATGTCCTACACACATAGTATCCTTTTCCCCCTGCAATTCCCATCTTGATGTACAAATTTGTCAGCATCAGCAATTTGGGGAAAACGAAATTGGATGGAATGCTGAAAATCGTAGCAAATTGTTGCAATTTAAGTTATGCCACAATTGACTGACCAAAACATCAACACCAACGACACCGCCATTCTCTTAAAAAAGCTCTTAGCAACTTTGTTTTGGGGAATATGAGAAATTCCACCCTCCCTTCCTTCTATCTATCACTGCTTTCGACACTAACATGCCTTCAAACTCAATTTCACAAAACCAGGACAAGAAAACTTCTTATCAAGATAACGAAACATGGACGTCGGTGCATTAGCCGGATAACAGAGGATAACAGAGAACAAGATGAAGAAGAAAAAAATATCTAGAATGACTCTATCTGATGATAACTGAATAAGTGATGCACACACACACACATACTCACACCCAAACCCATACATCTTAAAACTACCACAATCCATGGCAACTGCTGTTACTTAACATCGCCGCAGCCTCCGACGACCGACAACAAAAACAAATTGAAAGCAATTTTCAAGACAATTGTTGATGTTTTTCAATGTCTAAAAAATAGCTGACCATTACGATTTTTCTATACCGCAACACCTTTTCCTTACTGTCGGGATGCGAAGCGAAGTTTCTTTGAAGTGAATATACCCGTACATATATAATTCAGTACTTTTAAGTAACTACTTTAGTGGTGGTGCTAGTGTTGAGATATTCTGCTGTAGACCGGAAAGAGTTTCTTATTCCAATTGATCATAGTTGGAAAGTTTTACTTTGTTATTCACTTACCACATTTCTACATCCACTTCGTTTCTTTTTACTACTCTGTTATGTTTAGTTGTTAAATATTTATGATTTGTAGTTATAAGAATATCTGCGGATAATGGTGGAGGACAGTGTTTAGCCTGGACCATAAATGTGTAATAATTAAAACAAGGGCTTACCTACAAAAAAATCTTTAAAAACTCCACGCCTCCAAGCCTTAAAAATTAAAGCCCTGAAAATAAATCTTAAAAAAATTCACGGCTATCAAAAACCCTTGAAAAATAAATCTATAAAAAATCAAGGCCCATGAAAGGCATTGAAACAAAAATTTTTAAATATCCAGGACTGTTAAAGGCCTTGAAAAATTAATTTTAAAAAATCCAGGCCTATTAAAGGCCTTGAGGGTGGTGTAGGGTACGATAGATACCAAGCAACGGCTCTGATTGACTTTAACATGGCGAAGTTCAGGCTTATCTTGCTCCCTCTTTCATCTCAATTGTGGACACTGACCTACTGTAACTATTTTCATCATCCATTGAGGGACTGTAGAGTTTATAGAAAACGCATCCACCATAGATCTGCTGCGCTAGCACCTCTTCCATACCGCATATTATTGTTCCGCACCTAGAGAATGCATCGTTCTTGCAGTCGATAGAGAATAATGGTCGGTTCGATCCAGGAAACCAAGCTGACCGAAAACAGTAGCTTACAGCGTTGCGATGGTCAGAGGTGCTAAATGTTTAAATATCGCCGACGAATTTTTTAGAAGGTAATAACCGCCTGGTACCAGGGGATTTCAATGCCCATCATCAGTTAGGGCATTTTCTTCTATATAATGACCAAGGGGGTACATCGGTGGCCGAACAAATTGATAGCTCAACTATTTGCATGATTAATGAGGATGTCCCCACGAGGATAAGAGGAGATTGCCACAGTTCGCCAGACACCACCATAATGTCACCGGGTCTAATAAATATCGTAACATGGCAACCCTTCACTTCACTCGGCTCAGACCGAGTGAAAAAACACCATGCTATTTAAAAGAAGATTCTGTCGTGTAGAAAGGTTTTCCTTGCTTTTATAGGGTACTACAGCCCATATCTTTTGATTCACAACAGAGTGCAAATTGTGGTCTATCATTTGAATCTGGGTTGGGGGGGACTATAATGGACCCAAGTTCGACGTTTAGGGAGTTTTTCAAAAAAATCGGGGACCAAAACCCAGTTTTTTGACTATATTTCCAAAATAGTTTGAGATAACCCCACCTCTCAATGGAAAAGTATTTTTATAACCTTTAAAATAATACCCATTTTATGTTAACCGCATACGTAGAACCGGATATAACCGGGTACCCGTACCCGAACTTCCGGCGTAAGTAAATCATATGATTACGCCCTGTATTATAGCTGCCATGAAACGAGACATGAATTTGGCTGCGGATTTATGGTTAACAGGAGAATAAAAGGCCTCGTCTCCAGATTCACTCCAGTAGATGAGCGAATTGCTATAATCCGTATAAAAGCGAAGTTCTTCTACATCAGTCTCATTTGCGCCCATGCTCCGACCGAAGATAAAGATGAACGCACCAAAGTCATATTTTACGACCGCCTAGAAACAGCATATGACCGTTGCCCTGGCAATGACATTAAAATTCTGCTAAGAGATATTAATGCAAAAATCAGAAGGGAAAATATATTTGGTCCCACCGTCGAAAAATTCAGCCTTCATGAAGAAACATCCGATAACGGCATCAGGTTGGTTGACTTCGCGGCAGCAAAAAACATGGTAGTTAGCAGCACCTGATTCAAGCATCTCGATATACACAAGGCCATCTGGATTTCTCCTGATCAAGTAGCGAGAAATCAAATTTATCATGTTGTGATAGACGGAAGGCATTCATCCAGTGTTTTAGACGTCGGATCGATCCGAGGAGCGAATCTCGATTCGGACCATTACCTTGTGGCAGCCAAGGTACGCACCCGTCTTAATGTAACAGCAAAGGTGCGATCTAATGTAACACGGAAATTTCACGTCGAAAAGCTGCAAACACAACAGATTGCAGAAGTCTAACTCCGCTCAACTTACCCAACTGCTTGAAGAAAGTACATCTTGTCCCGATAAAAGTATAGAAGCACAATGACACAGAATTGCCCACTCCCAACAAACTGCAGCAAAGGCAACATTCGGGTACCAAAAACCACCACCAAGAAACCCATGGTACGATCAGGAGTGTCGTAATGCTACTGAAAGGCAGCGTATAGGGCAACCCTGCAGACAGTAGCGACACGTAACGTAATGGGGAATTATCGGGAGAAAAGGAGAGAGAAGAAACGTGTTTTCAGAAAAAAGAAGAACGAACAAGAAAAGCGTAAGCGTGAGCAAATCAAGATGTACAGGACACAGAACGAAGTCCGGAAATTTTATCAACGAGTAAAACACCAAACCGAAGGCTTTGGTGCAGGCACATCCTCCTGTAGAGTAAAGAAGGAAACCTGGTGACAGATACAGACATCGTGTTGAGGATCTGGAAGGAACATTTTGAAAAGCTTCTGGTATCAAATAGTGTCGTTGTAGAATATACCCCAGAGCCAATAAGAGATGATGATATAGAGTGTATACCACCTAGCCAAGATGAGGTCATAAAAGCAATTAATCGGCTCAAGAACAACAAATCAGCAGGAGCCGATGGGTTACCAGCCGAACTATTCAGATGGCCAGATGCTGGTCAGGAGCATGCACCAGCTGATTAGCACAATTTGACTAGATGAACGCATGCCCAATAATTGGAACCTCAGCATCCTGTGTCCCGTGCACAAAAAGGGAGACAAGACGATATGTGCCAACTATAGAGGAATTAGTCTCCTTCCCATCGCATATAAAGTGCTATCCAGTGTGCTGTGTGAACGACTGAACCCAATGGTCAATGACATCATTGGGCCATACCAATGCGGCTTCAGACCTGGCAAATCCACCATTGACCTGATTTTCACTCTGTGCCAAATCCTGGAAAAGACGCAGGAAAAACACATCGACACATATCACTTATTTGTCGACTATAAAGCCGCATTCGACAGCACTATCCGTTTACAGGTATTTAAAGCCATGTCTACGTTAATACGGCTATGCAGGATAAATTTAATTGGCACAAGGGTCATCAGTTAGAGTAGGAAATTACCTATCGGAGCCCTTCAATACCGAACGATGATTCAGACAAAGTTACAGTTTGTCGCGTGATCTTTTTAACATCCTACTGGAAAAGGTCATACATGTTACTCGCCGACGCCGATGACATCGATATAATGGGTCGAACATTGCGAGCGGTAACAGCCACCTTTGAACATATCGAGAAGGAGTCTGCCAAAGTGGGTCTGGTAGTAAACGGCGAGAAAACCAAGCTGATCGTATGAACGCGCAAGACGTCCAGTAGACTCGGACCAACTGTGGAACTTGAGAACTACAGCTTCGAGGTAGTCAAAGACTTTATATACCCTGGTACCGGAATAAATAAAACGAATGACATCACTTTCGAAATTCGGAGAAGGATTGTGATGGCCAACAGTTGCTACTATGGTCTAAGTAAGCAGTTTAGAAACAAGGCCACCTCCCGCCAGACCAAACTCACTCTTTACAAGACGTTGATACTACCCGTGCTATTATATGGATCTGAAGCATGGGCAAGCAGATGAGGCAGCTCTTGGGGTGTTTGAGAGAAAAATTCTCCGAAAGATCTACGGCGTCGAATGAACCATGAGCTTTACAATTTATACGCGGACATCGACATAGTCAGTTGTATTGAGCTGCAGCGACTACGGTGGCTAGGCCATATTGTGCGAATGAATGAGAATGTCCCAGCTTAAAAGGCATATAAATGCGAGCCTACTGATGGTTCCCGTAGAAGGGGAAGGCCACGAATTAGCTGAAAAGATCAAGTAGAAAACAACATCTTGGAACGTGGTCTTCCAAATTGGTGGATTTGCGCAGAAGACCGACGCGATTGGAACTCTTTTTAAGCTCGGCTTATGGAACAACCGTTCTGTAACAAGCCTTGAAAAATTAATCTTTAAAAATCCATGTTTTGTTGGAGTTCCTAAAAATTAATTTTAAAAAATCCTCGCTTGGTTGAAGTCCCTAAAAATTAGTTTTTAAAAAATCCACGCTTTTTTGGAGTCCCTAAAAGTGAATTTTTAAAAAATCCTAAAAATATTCTCCAAAGTTTTTTTCCAGGTTTCCTGAAATTTAGCCTTCACATTTTTCCTTTATTCCAATTTAAAATGCAAAACCATTATTTTACTGATTCATATTTTGTTTCTGCGTTGCACCACGAAGTGTTTGCTATTCGGAAAATATATACTTTCTAAAACTTTTAAATTGTATAATTTTCCTATAAAGGAATATGAAGAAACAAAATGCAAATATCCACCTACAATTTGGAAAATATGTAAGTTGGTAATGAAGGAAAAGACCCCCACAATGTCTACCTTGTTGTAATTTAGAGGTAATACTGGTAGAGGTGTACTCATGGAAATATCGTCAGGGAAAGCTTTAACAAGGACGACGATGGCATGTTTTGTTTTAATTTTTTGCATCTCTATCTTACCAGTTTTTTAATATATGCCACTAAATAAAAGTCCAAGCATTTTCTCTTAGATTTTAGCAGCCACCTAAAATGTCCATGCCTGGTAATACCCCAAAAAAAATAATTTTTGAAACAAAAATGTTGTATCGCAGTTAGTTTTGTTTGTGGACCAAAAACTTGTATATATGTAACCAAAATATGATGGTATCTATGAATTTTTCCTTCTTCTTTGTCTCTATTGCACCACAAATGAGAACGCAAACAGTCAGCTGTAGGGGTAGTGGTGGTGTGGTATTGTGATGATGTTGATGCTGGCATTTCGTTTTGCATAAAAAAGCAATTTATGAATTTGAAATGAGTCACTGCAACATTAAAGGTGCATTTATTCATGCTCTGCTGAGAGCTTTACTAGTAGTGGTAGTCGTTTTCATCGTCATCGAGCAATAAAAATGACAATAAGGACATCGTCGACAACAGCAATAACAAAAATCCTTCACAAATGCTTAATGCAAAGAATGTTTTCATATTTGTCCTAGTTGTTATGTTATTCTTTGTTGTTCAATGGAATTATATGAAGATCTGAGTTTTTATTTTTGTTTTTATATTTTGACATTGTTTTTTTCATGCAATTTAAGTGTAAAAATAATAGAAGTTATGAAAAACGAAAGTTTGTTTTATTTTTCTTTTAATTGTATTTTCCTTATAGCCAAAGTGGGTCCACGGAACGTATACTTCATATGAAATTAAATTATATTACGTATACGTACCAATAACAAGTTGGTTCTTTAAAAATCCACGCCTCATATAGTCGTTGAAAAAAATATTCTTTAAAAATCCACGCCTCCTATAGTCGTTGAAAAAAATATTCTTTAAATAACCACGCCTCCTATAGTCGTTGCAAAAATATTCTTTAAATAACTACGCCTCCTATAGTCGTTGCAAAAAATATTCTTTAAAAATCCACGCCTTCTATAGTCGTTGCAAAAAATATTTTTTTAAAAATCCACGCCTCCTCTAGTCGTCGCAAAAAATATTCTTTAAAAATCCACGCCTCCTCTAGTCGTCGCAAAAAATATTCTTTAAAAATCCACGCCTCCTATAGTCGTTGCAAAAAATACTTACTTAGCTGGTTTGTTACAGAACGGTTGTTCCATACGCCGAGCTTAAAAAAGAATTCCAAGCGCGTCGGTCTTGTGTGCATCTAACCCAATTTGAAAGACAACGTTCTAAGATTTTGTTTTATACTTGGTCCTCCCATGTGATTAGTGGCCTTCCCCTTCTACGGGAAGGCTCGCTTTTGAGCTGGGGCATTCTCATTCATTCGCAAATCATGGCCTAGGCATCGTAGTTGCTGCAGCTCAATACGAAGGACTATGTCGATGTCCACGTATAAATTGTAAAGCTCTTGGTTCATTCGACGCCGATATTCACCGTCGACGCAGATCGGCCCTTAGATATTTCGGAGAATTTTTCTTTCAAATACCCCAAGAGCTGCCTCATCTGCTTGCGTAAGTACCAATGCTTCAGATCCATATAACAGCACGGGTAGTATCAGCGTCTTTTAAAGTGTGAGTTTGGTCTGGCGGGAGGTGGCCTTGCTTTTGAGTTGTTTGCCCAGACCATAGTAGAATCTGTTGGCCATTACAATCCCTCTCCGAATTTCAGAACTGATGTCATTAGTTTTATTTATGGCGATACCGAGGTATATTCAATCTTTGACTACCTCGAAGCTGTAGTTCTCAAGTTCCACAGTTGGTCCAAACACACTGGACGTCTTGCGAGTTGATATCATCAGCTTGGTCTTCTTGCCGTTTACTGCCAGACCCACTTTGGCAGACTCCTTCTCGATTTGTTCAAAGGTGGCTGTTACCGCTCGCAATGTTCGACCCATTATATCGATGTCATCGGTGTAGGCGAGTAACATGTGTTGTTTGGTGTACAGAGTGCCATTTCTGTTCACTTTTGCCTCTCGTATGACCTTTTCCAGCAGGATTTTGAAAATGTCTCACGACAAACTGTCACCTTGTCTTAATCCTCGTTCGGTATTAAAGGGCTCCGAAAGGTCCATTCCGACTTTAACTTCTGATTATGTGCCAGTTAAAGTTATCCCGCATAGCCGTATTAATTTTACAGGAATGCCAAACGCAGACATGGCTTTAAACACCTCTGAACGAATAGGGCTGTCGAATGCGGTTTTATAGTCGACGAATAGGTGGAATGTGTCGATGTGTTTTTCGTGGGTTTTTCCAGGATTTGGCACATAGTGAAAATCTGATCAATGGTGGATTTGCCAGGTCTGAAGCCGCATTGGTATGGTCCAATAATGTCATTGACCCTTGGCTTCAGTCGTTCACACAGTACGCTGGATAGCACTTTATATGCGATGGGAAGGAGACTTATTCCTCTATAGTTGGCACATATCGTCTTGTCTCTTATTTTGTGCACGGACACAGGATGCTGAAGTTCCAATCATTGGGCATGCATTCTTCTAGCTAAATTGTGTTTATCATCTGGTGCATTCTCCTTACCACATCTGATCACCAGCCTTGAATTGTTCGGCTTGTGACCCATCACCATCGCCACTCGCTGCTTTATTACTCTTCAGCCGATTGATTGCTATTCTGACTTCATCTTTGCTAGGCGGTATACACTCTATACCGCCATATATAATTGGTTCTGGGATATCCCCTTCACCGCCAAAATGCTCCTTTCAGATGCTCAGCACGCTGTCTGTATCTGTCACCAGGTTTCCTTCCTCATCTCTACAGGAGGATGTGCCTGCACCAAAGCCTTCGGTTTGGTGTTTTAACCGTTGGTAGAATTTTCATACTTCATTCTGACTCCTGTACATCTCGATTTGCACACGCTCATGTTTTTCTTGTTCTTTCATCTTTTTTTTTTTTTGAAAATACGTTTCTCCTCTCTCCTTTTCTCCTAATAGTTCTCCATCGCATTACGTGTTGCTACTGTCCGCAGGGTTGCCCTATACGCTGCGTTTTCATATCAGTAGCATTACGACACTCCTGATCGTACCATGGGTTTCTTGGTGGTGATCTTTGGTACCCAAGTGTTGCAATTCTTTGCCACTGTGCTTCTATATTATTATCGGGACAAGGGGTGCTTTCGTCAAACAGTTGGGTAAGTTAGTTAGTAAGATCCACCTTTGCTGCTACATTAAGACGGGTGCGTACATTAGCTGCCAGAAGGTAATGCTCCGAATCGATATTCGCTCCTCGGATCGATCGGACGTCTAAAACACCGTCCGCCTGTCACAACATTATCGATTTGATTTCTCGTTGTTCAATCGGGAGAAATCCAAGTAGCCTTGTGTATGTCGATATGCTTGAATCTGGTGCTGCTAACTACCATATGTTTTAATGCCGCGACGTCAATCAACCTCATGCCGTTGTCGGTTGTTTCTTCATGAATGCTGAATTTTCCGACGGTGGGGCCAAAGATATTTTCCCTTCCGATTTTTGCATTAAAATCTCCTAGCAGAATTTTAATGTCATGGCTAGGGTAGCAGTAATATGCAGTTTCTAGGCGCTCGTGAAAAATGTCTTTGGTCTGTTCATCTTTGTCTTCCGTCAGAGCATGGGCGCAAATAAGACTGATGTAGAAGAACTTCACTTTTATGCGGATTATAGCAATTCGCTCATCTACTGGAGTGAATCTGGAGACGAAGTCTTTTATTCACCTGTAATAATTCAGCAGCCAAGTTCATGTCTCGTTTCATGGCAGCTATAATACAGGGCGTAATCGTCTGATTTACTTACGCCTTAATAACCAATAAAAAAAATTATTTTAAAAATCTACGCTTTAATAGCCAATGGAAAAATTTTTTTTTAAAAAATCTTCGCCTTAAAAGCTACTGGAGATACTATTTTTAAGAAATCTACGCCTTAAAAGGTAATGGAAAAAATTTTGGTAGTATATGTATCAGTTGCATTTCATTTTCACCTTTATATTTAATACAGAAAAAAATAACTTGAAAAAAATATGCATAAATCTTAAAATAAAGAAAAGAACAAAACAGATTCGCTGTGGAATTTTTAATCTTGCTTTTGCAGTTATAACAATAAATTCTCACAACATAGACAAAGTATACCGGAAACCACGCTGCTATATGGCACAGGGAAAAAAGGAGAATAACCACGGAACAGACAAACACGGGGACACGAAACAAACTAACCGCATTAATGAAGGTAACAAAGATCGTAGCAACGACGACGACGACGTCGTCCATTAATTTGTTATCTTGAATATTTTAATTACCCAAAATGCCAACAGCGGTTATAAATATACACCTAAAGGGTCTACACTTCCCATTTCCAGCCTGTCTAAATATCTTCACATATATATTTTTGGCCAGAACATTTGTTTTAACGTGCAAATATTATGTGACATACATATAAGTTAGTCTTAATATACTAGACCAACAAAATAAAATACATACGTACTCGGCATATAAATATAAATTATATATGTGCGTAGTTAATTGTCTCTATTGTTGTGTAGGTGTATGAGTGTGTGTGTGCCTGTTTTCAAAAAAGTGTAGCAACAAAACATAATTGTGATGTGATAGTGCAAGGAAAACAATAAAAAAATTTCTTAAAATAAAGATAAGAATTATGTGTGGCTGTTGTTGTTTATTTATGCTATTGTTGTTGGTTTCTGTTGTCTGAGCAGCGACAACCACAACATTATTGTGTGTGTATGTGTTTGTCTTTTTTGGTGGTCACATTCACAAAAGCCACAGCCAAAAGACAAAACGTCTTTTTGTAATAGAGGGTTTAAATGGAGAACCATTTTATTCAGAACAAGTGAAAAAGCGTTAAGTGAAAAAGCGTTAAGTTCGGCCGTGCCGAACTTTCGATACCCTCCACCATAGATATACTGACAGGTACTAGAAATAAAAATAAAAAAAATTTTTAAAAACGGATTATGTAAACTATAATACAAATTTCAGAAATTTTTAATGGATAATTATACCCTCAGCCTTTGGGCTAATGAGGGTGTATTCACTTTACTCCGTGAAAATGTGCCTCATCGAAATATAGGTTCTAGACCCCATGTTTCTTTGGACCAAATCCGTTTCAAAAAAATTAAATTTCATCCAAACGTTGGTCCATCTTATTATTTCTTCCAAACTTAGTTCAAATTCGATGATGGGGAATATCGGTCCACCCCTTCTGGGACCTCCACACAGAGGCTAGCGCTAAATGCGGCTATAGTTCATTATCGAACGATACGTTCTAATTTTTTATCTCGCTATCCTCCGCAGGTGAAATGATTACAACAGGGTCTTAGAACCAAACTCAAAACGCGGAACAGAATGAGATAACTATTTTAATATAAAAAGGGGACTATGGGGACTACCCCAAAAAGGGGGCGAATATTAATAATTTTTGGTAGGGAGATTTGTTACCATATACGACTACAATATACCAAATTGCAGCAAATTCGGTTGAAAAACGCGCTCAAGAACCCCAAAATACTGAAAAAATTGGGGTATCCTTATATGGGGGCTATCCGAAAAAAATGGACCTATATTCATAATTTTTTGTGGAAAGATTTAGTACCTATTAAGAACTCAAAATACTAAATTACAGCTAATACGGGGGAAAAATGCGATAAAATCCCTCAAAATACTGAAAATTAAGAGGTGCCGTTATATGGGGGCTACCAGAAAAAGTGGACCTATATTCATATATATATATTTTTTTTTTTTTTTTTTTTTTTTTGAGATATTTAGTACCCTATTAGAACCCAATGTACCAAATTTCAGCGAATTCGGTTGAAAATTGCGTTCAAGAACCCCAAAATACCGAAAATTGGGGGATACCCTTTTATAGGGGGCTATGCCTAAACGTGGACCGATAAAGCCCATCTTCGAACTTGACCTGCCTGCAAACAGCAGACGACCCTATGCAAAATTTTGGCGATCTATCGCAATTCGTTTAGACGCTAGAGTGATTACAACAGACAGACAGACGGACATGGCTATATCGTCATAGAATTTTACGCTGATCAAGAATATATATACTTTATAGCATCGGAAATGATTATTTCGATGAGTTACAAACGGAAAAACAAAATTAATATACCCTCCATACTATGGTGAAGGGTATAAAAATAGAGCGTTTGAGTTTGGAAGGTAACAACAACAGCAACAACAATGACAATTACTAAAATACATTTTACAAAAGACTTTTAAAGCTTTCTCAAGGCGCGGATTTAAAAAAAAAATGCAGGGACCTAAATAAGGCGTGTTTTTATTAAAGAATATTTTTCAAGGCCTACCAAAGGCGTGGATTTTTTTAAGATTTTTTTAAGGGACTAACAAGGCGTGGATTTTTTAAAGAATATTTTTTCAAGGACTCTAACAAGGCGTGGATTTTTTAAAGAATATTTTTTCTAGGACTCTAACAAGGCGTGGATTTTTTAAAGAATATTTTTTCTAGGACTCTAACAAGGCGTGAATTTTTTAAAGAATATTTTTTCTAGGACTCTAACAAGGCGTGGATTTTTTAAAGAATATTTTTTCAAGGCATACCCAAGGCGTGGATTTTTAAAGAATATTTTTTCAAGGACTCTAACAAGGCGTGGATTTTTTAAAGAATATTTTTTCTAGGACTCTAACAAGGCGTGGATTTTTAAAGAAAATTTTTTTCTAGGACTCTAACAAGGCGTGGATTTTTCAAATAATATTTTTTGTAGGTCTCTAACAAGGCGTGGATTTTATAAATAATATTTTTTCTAGGACTCTAACAAGGCGTGGATTTTTTCAAGAAATATTTTTCGAAGGCCTTAACAAGGCGTGGATTTTTTAAAGTACCTAACAAGGCGTGGATTTTTTAAAGAATATTTTTTTTCAAGGAGTACCAAAGGCGTGGATTTTTTAAAGAATATTTTTTTTCAAGGAGTACCAAAGGCGTGGATTTTTTAAAGAATATTTTTTCAGGGACTACCACAAGGCGTGGCTTTTTTAAAGAATATTTTTTCAAGGACTACCACAAGGCAAGAATATTTTTTCAAGGAGTAGCAAAGGCGTGGAGTTTTTAAGGAATTTTTTTGCAAGGAGTACCAAAGGCGTGGAGTTTTTAAAGAATATTTTTTCAAGGACTCTAACAAGGCGTGGATTTTTTAAAGAATATTTTTTCTAGGACTCTAACAAGGCGTGGATTTTTTAAAGAATATTTTTTCTAGGACTCTAACAAGGCG
>NW_026882975.1:0-44283 GCF_032173495.1 Musca vetustissima
TTATTAATTTTTTCTATAGAAAACATCTGTACCTTCATGTAAAAAAACTGTACTCAGTTTCTGGGACATTATTTTCTATAGAAAAAAATCTTTCCTTCATTTCTGAGTCAATTTTTTTCTATAGAAAAAATCTGTACTTCTCAGTTATCTGCTTCAAAAGCGTTTAGCTGCTATAGAAAAATATCGGTCCTTATCTTCTGAGGACTTTTTTCCATATACAATTTGATCCTCAGCTTTTGAGCGATATTTATTATGATCTTAAAAAATTACAAAAAAAAAGTCCCGAACTTTCGGTACTTTTCTTTAATACCTCATCAAATTAAAGGTTTGTCAAAACATTTTTATCTTAATATTTTTTTTTTTTAATTTCGCTTAAATTTATAACAATAATTTAATTCTAATTTAAACACCACTTTTATTATCAGATACCGTTCATATCAAGTTTAAATATTTTTGGATTATTATGACGTGATATCCGAACAATAAAAAAGGAGACACCCCTGCGAGGAGAAGACGAGCCCAAATGCACGTAAATGCAATGAAAGGGAAGAAACGAGAAAAAAGAGATAATAAATTGATAAGAAAGCGGCAATTCATTAATTTCAAAACAAAAAATTGTTTGTCAACCCACTTCTTAAAATTGTTTTCCATATTCAGCAAATGATAAATTGCTGATTTAAAAAGTTGACCTGATTTCCGAAAAAGAATTTCGAAAATAATTTGACCAATATTTTGTGTTCATTGGTTTCTCAATTAACTAATAAATTTATATGTCAGCTGTTTTGGTGGTCGATCCACCTCCTTTCTCCTGTGTCCAAATTTAAAGTCCAAAGTTAGCAGAACCACCTCCCAAAAATAAAGCCACCGCAACAAATTCGAAGTCGGTTGTTGGTTTTCAGCTGCATCAGCAGTTATGGGGGACAGGCATTGACGACAACCGAAACAAACGGGAAAAGTAAACCACAAACTTGTGTAAATGTGTAAAAGGAAAGCAACAACAATAATGACAACAACACCGTGACAATAATTAACTTTGCCAGTTGGACGGACAGACTGCACCCGGAGACACAGTTTTTGTTTTTTCAAACTGAAACCAGAACCAAGACCATAAAACCCACAAACGACGTCAAATGACAAATGAATGGCAAACGACAAACTATAGCAGAACCACAGCCAACCAGCCAGGCAACCAACCGACAGCAGGCAACAGTTTATCGGTCGTCGCCGTTGTTGTCCCGCTGTCTGCCTACCAGCCGGTGTGGCGTTGCAATGCGCCTCTCTCTCTGTTGACGTTGGAAAATGGCAAGGAAAATGTCATGACGTTTATTTTTCTTTCTTCTTATTAAATACTCGCGTACATTGATATTAAATTAAATTTTATCATAATAAAAAAATTGAATAATAGGTGTGTCTGAGACCAAAATTTTTTTTTTAGAAAAAAAAACAGAATCAAATCTTCAAAAACTAAGACCGTAATATGTTTCTATAGAAAAAAAATATCCTCGGAAGCGGAAGACAGAATTGTCTCTATGGAAAAATGGCTTCAGAAGATCCTGAGAACCGATTTTTTTCTAAAGAAAAATATGGCTAAATGTTTGGGGTTTTTTCCTTTAGAGAAAATGTGCCTCTGGAGCTGAGGTTCTCTCTCTGTTGACGTTGGAAAATGGCAAGGAAAATGTCATGACGTTTATTTTTCTTTCTTCTTATTAAATACTCGCGTACATTGATATTAAATTAAATTTTATCATAATAAAAACAGAATAATAGGTGTGTCCCCAATTTTTTTATGGAATAATATACTCTCAGAAGCTGAGGCACAATTGTTTTATAGAAAAAAGTGGCCTTATGTGCTTGGACCCCGAAATATCCTTAGCAACCTAAGCTTCTGAGGCCCCGATTTTTTTTCTATACAAAACGAAATTGCTCAGAGGGCCCAAATTGTTTTCAGAAGCTGGGCTCTCGAATTTTTTTTTTCTATAGAAAAAAAAAAATAATCTCAGAATTTTTTTCTGTAAGAAAATAGCCTCAGAAGCTGAGGACCCGAATTTTTTTCTATTGAAAAAAATAGCCTCAGAAACTGATGCCCCGAATTTTTTTCTATTGAAAAAAATAGCCTCAGAAGCTGAGGTCTTGAATTTTCTTCTATTGAAAAAATAACCTATGCAAAAAAAATGGCATCAGAATCTGATGTCTTGATTTTTTTTCTCAAAAGCTGAGGTCTCGATATCTTCTGAAGAAAATCACAACCTCAAATATTCATATTTTTATAGAAACAAAAAATAGCCTCAGATGCAGAGGTCTCGATTTTTTTTCTATAGAAAAAATAACCTCAGGTCTCAAATGTTTTCTATAAAAAAAAATAAACTCAGAAGCTGAGGTCTCGAATTTTTTTCAACAGAAAAAATTAACATTAGAATCTGATGTGTCAAATTTTTTCTATAGAATACTTCAGAAGCGGAGACCTCAATTTTTTCTATGGAATAAATGCATCCGAAGCTGAGGGCCGGAATTTCGATTTTTTTCTATAGGAAGAAATAGCCTCAGAAGGTTAGGCTTGAATTTTTTGTATAAAAAAATTGCCTAGGTCATTAATTTTTATATCACAAAATTGCCTCAGAATCGGAGGCCTCGAATTTATTTCCATAATGGCCTCAAAATCTGTCGCCCTGGAAGTGACATCAGAATGTAAGGCCCGAATGTTTTTCCTCAGAAGCAGATACCACGAATTTTTCACTTTAAAAAAATAGCCTTAGAAGCAGAGGCCCTAATTTTTTCTATAAAAAATTGGCCTCAGATTCTGAATCCGATTTTTTTTCTATAGGATTATTTTTATATACCCACCTAATATCTATGGAGCACCCACTGACGAGCAATGACAGTGAATATTGCCGACATGTTGTAATGTTTGTTGTTGTTGTCGTATACACAACCATGGGTGGTTGTTGTTGTTTCTCCAGTGTATAATATTATTGTAATTGTTGCTGCTTTTGTTGTTGTTGTTCCTACTAGTGTATGTGAACGAATCTGAGTTTTGAACTGCATTACGTCCGTCCAACTGTTGTCAATTTTTTTTTCTGTTGTTGTTTCGTTACGCTGTCGTCGCTGCAACTGCTGCCTGCATTCAGTCAGTTGTCAGTGAGTACGTCCGTCCGCTGGTTCGTCCAGCTGTTTTGTGTAATTGTAAATTTTCTTTGAAGTTTAGTGCAAAATTTAACAGTCAATCAACGGCGTTTGTGGCAAAAGGTTTATAACTCGTTTTTTGGTTTTGGTTTAGAGTTTTCATCCGTAATCCGTAAAATCCGCAAGTTATTCAATGACGGTGTGTTGTTGCAGAGATTTGAACTTGAACGCCAATCGTAACGTGGAACAAGTAGAAGCAGAACAAGATAAAAACACAACGGTAGCTTTACGCATCTGTTCTGCACAAAACCGGTAGAGAAAATAAAGCGGTCATTATACGGTTATTTTCAATGTTAGAAAAAAACGATCAACGGATTTTTTTTTGTGATGAATAGATTTTTTTGTGATGAATTATTATTAATAATTAATATACAACCTAAAAATTAACTAAATGTTATTAATCAACATGTTTTGAATGTGAATTAATTATGATTGAAATAATAATCTGTCGACGAAAAAAATTGTGAAAATTTTCACCAGAATAAACATTTTTTTGTCAATAATGGAATGTGTTAAAATGAAGAAATTAAAATAAATAAATAATAATTAAATATTTGACATAATAATCAATAATAATCAATAAATAAATATCAATAAATATTTGAAAAAAACGTCTTAAAAAGTCTGGAAGAAAATGTGTGGGTTCAAGGTCAATGTGTGCTAAAAAAAAATTACGAAAGGAAGAATTAATTTTTTGGAAACAATTGACCTTGAATAATTCAATACTGATCTCTGTCATATGTTCGTTTTTAAAGGGATTTATAGGACTAATTTTTCTATGAAACATTTACAAAAACTGAAGACTGGTTTTTTACAGAAAACCAATTCTCAGATTTTGAAGACTGATTTTATTCTACATAAAAATTATCAAAAGCTTTTGATATAAAAATTAGAAGTTTACGACTTTTTTTGCTATATTGACACAGAAGCATGCGACTAAATAGCCTCGATTATTAGCTGTAGAAAATTTTCAGAAGTTGAGACCTATTCTTTGCAATAGCAAATTTTTCAGAATCAAAAGTCTTATTTTCGTTTACAGACAAATATTCTTGGAAGCTGAGGTCATTTTTTCAGATGCTGAGGACTGATTTTTTTCTGTAGAAAAAATGCCTAAGAAGCTGATGATTGATATATTTCTACAGAAAGAAAAACTCAAAAGCTGAAGACTGATTTTGCTATAGAAAACAAATCGTAGGCATCTAAGACAGATTTCTTTCAATAGAAAAAAGCTTGAAAACAATGTTTCTGTTGTAAAAAGTATTCAGAAACTGGCTTGACTGATTTTTCCTTAAATAAATATTTTATGTAGAAAAATTTTTCAGTAGATGAGATCCAAATTTTTCCTTAGAAAAATATTTCTGAGAACTGGGATACGATTTAAAAAAAACAAATTCTCAGAATATGAAGACTAATAGATTTTCTAAAGAAAAACAAATTATTGGAAGATGAACATTTTTTTGAGAAAAAATGTGTCTAAAGTAAGAAGTACAGATTTGTATACCCTACACAACTATGTTGTCAGGGTAATATAGCTTTGTGCAGCCCCAAGAGTTTGTAACGCCGCGGAATATTGGTCTTAGACCCACCTTTTAGCTGAGTCGATATTATAATTTGTAAACACGATATAGGCCACAGTTATGCTTGTTTTAATAAAGATTGGTCAATATTTTGCGGTTCGAATGGACCCTGACTTTTGTGTAAAAAACTACAAAATTTGTATTCTATGGCGTATACATTTACTGAAGGACATAGACCCGAGAAGTTGATAGTATATCCAAGAGGAGTGGTTGACCTTTAAATTGATACCCAAAAGCTGACGGCTGTCTACATAGTGAAGTAAAAATGTACGCCACAGAAATTTAACTCATGTCCCCATTTGACATAGCCCCGCATAATGGTCCTCTCCCTTCATCGGTATTTTGAAGGCTGCAAATTGGTATTCCAGGATTTTTTTGAAATTTGGAATTTTTCATGTAAAAAATTACAAAATTTGCTATACAACATTGCATATACATTTAGTGAAGGTTTTACATTTTCCCACGAGAAGTTGATCAGCAATTTTGTATTTCGGATTCCTGGACGGTAAAACAAATTGTCAATTTAGGTCCACTTTTTAGTATAGCCCCCTATAGAAAGGTATCACGATTTTTTTTTTTTTTTAAATTTTGATGTTGCATTTTAAGACCGAGGTGAAAATAACCATAAAAAGGTCCCATTCCATTTATGGTATGCTGAAGTACTTATCCGAATTTCTCATTTGGTATTTTTCTATAGACAAAAATTATATCGAAATAGCCCCCATAAAAATGTCCCATTCCATTTATGGTATGCTGAAGTTCTTATCCGAATTTCTCATTTGGTATTTTTCTATAGACAAAAATTAGAAGCCTCAACTTCTGAAGTTGTTTTTTTATAGAAAAAAGAGACCTCTTATATTGTGGCGATTTTTCTGTATAACAAATTTGAGGCCTCAGCTTCTGAGACTATTTTTTCTGTAGAAAAAAGTTGGAAACCAAAAAGAAAAAAATATATATAAAAATATTATTCGAAATTATTTGCTCAAAATATTTAAAAATATTTGATTTATTCGGAATAAAGGAGACAGCACTTTCTATAGAAAAATTCTCTCGAAATAAGGCTACTTAGAACAACTCAAACTAAGGACAGGTTTTTCTATAGCCAATGCCATAGATTTGTATAAATATTCTGAAGCTTCCGAGTTTTTTTCCGAATTCGAAACGAAACTCTGTACAAATGTCCGATTTTGAGGCCTCAGCTTCTGAGACTATTTTTTCTGTAGAAAAAAATGGAAAGCCCCCGCTTCTGAGGATAAACAAATTATTATTCAGAACAAAACTCTGCACAAGTGTCCGATTTTGATGCCGAATTCGTACCGAAATTGGAAAATTGTGTGAAGGGGGCCCCGAATTCGGAAAGTGTTGTCGAAAAAAAATCGGAAGAAATTCTAAACGAATTCGTAAACAATTTCGGGAGAAAAAATTGACATTTTAAAAGAGTTTCTGCACAATTTCGGACAAATCTCTAAAGAAACAATCCAAAATGGGCAAAAAAAATAGAAAGATTTTCGGAAACTTTTTCATAAGTTCTAAAAAAGTCGAGTGTTTTATCCAAAATTCGGAAAATTATTGGGAGTTTGTTCTGAAATTCGGAAAGAACTCTGAATTCTTTCGAATGTTTTACTAGAAAATCTTAAAAATAAATCTGACATTTATCGGATGTTTGAATCGAAATTCGGGAAAAAATCTAAATATGTTCGATCACATAAATACATATAACCACTTATTTTTATATTTATATAAAAATCATAAAAAAAAATATTTCAATAATACACATTTCAGAAGCTCAAAGCTTATTCATTCCTTTAGATAAATCCTGAAATCCTAATAAAAGAATTGTTTCCTAAAAATCTCTTAAAACATAGAAAATATCACTCCAATCTCCTGAATTATCTTTTTGAAAAATTGATACTTCTTTACAGCCACTGTGCTGCATTTTGTCTTCATCATAAAAATTACAAAAACAAAAAAATGAACCCACATTTAAAAAGTGTGACGGCGCTCCACCGCTTAACCGGTCTTCCATGGTCAACCTACGATTTTTTGTTTTTGTTTGGGTTAGCATTTTATGCCATGGCAAAGAACGGCACTGCTCTGCAAAAAGAGATTGCATTTCATGCAATTTAGTGCAGACACCAGTAGACAGACAGAAACTAGTGGCACTTTAAATTTCCGGGTTCTGGAATAAGGCAAAACAAAAAATATCCAGTATTATGATCCAGACAGGCGCACACTACATCCCACACACACACACAGACACATTCACACTCTGACATAAATCAAACAAAAATTAATTTGAAAAAAAAAACAAGTGAAAAAGCGTTAAGTTCGGCACACTTTGTATACCCTCCACCATAGATATACTGACAGGTACTAGAAATGAAAATAAAGGAAACATAAAAATATCAGCCGCCACTCCCCTGAAACCTCCACAGAGGCTAGGTGTTAAATTGACTATAGTTCATTATCGAACCTTACGTTCTAATTTTTTACCTCGCTATCCTCTGCAGGTGAAATGATTACACTAGAGTCTTAGAACCAAACTCAAAACGCGGAACATATCAGATAACTATATTAATATAAAAAAGGGGGTTATATGGGGACCCACACACACACATTCGGCGGAAAAATACGATCAAAATTGGGGGGTACCCTTATATGGGGGCTACCCGAAAAAATTGACCTATATACATATTTTTTTTTAGAGAGGTTTGGTACCTATTAAGAACTCAAAACACTAAATTACAGCCAATTCGGCGGAAAAATACGACCAAAACTCCCAAAATACTGAAAATTAGGAGGTTCCGTTATATGGGGGCTACCAGAAAATATGGACCTATACTTATAATTTTTTGTGGAGACATTTAGTATCCAATAAGAACCCAATGTACCAAATTTCAGCGAATTCGGCTGAAAAATGCGCTCAAGAACCCTAAAATACCGAAATTTGCCGGGTACCCTTATATGGGAGCTATGCCTAAAACCGATATATCCCATCTTCGAACTTGACCTGCCTGCAGACAAAAGACAACCCTATGCAAAATTTCAGCACCCTATCTCAATTCCTTCAGAAGATAGCGTGATTACAACAGACGGACGGACGGACAGACGGACGGACATGGCTAGATGAATTTTACCCTGATCATGAATATATATACTTTATATATATATTCGAGGAGTTACAAACGGAATGACAAAATTAATATACCCTCCATACTATGGTGGAGGGTATAAAAATCAGCCGCCACATACCAAATCAAATGCTGGTGTTAATTGAATGAATAATGTTTGTTCGGTACCAACAACAACAAAAGGCAACAACATGAAGTATTAAGTGGGCACTTTTTGGGATGAATGTGCATATATATTAATTAAGAAAAATTACAGTAGGTCATTGATAAGGGGGAAATAAATTAAAGAGCTTAATTTTCAAGTAAGAGCTTTATTTTAGTATGAACTTAACACTTAGTAACGTATGTCAAACAAACCTAAGTGTTATCTGATTTTTTATAGGAGAAAATTCAGCAGTGATATGAAGACGTTCAATTTTTTCTGTATATTTTCATATATGAATTTCACTTATCCAGACTCGCCTGTATTCTTTAAATGTTGAGATTTTTTTTGTAATTTTCTTATTTTTATTTTGAAACAAAAGTGAATGTAAACGCAATTATTATTTTTTTCACACTTATCTGACGTCAAATCACAACAAAAAATATGATAAGAATTACAACAACAATGGAAGAAAAGATTTTCCATTACTTTCATTGTTTCCTCTTGTGTTCGTTTTTAATATATAATCGGGCAATAATTTTAATTAAATTAATTTGTCGTTGTCGATTTTAAAAAGGATTTTTATGTTTTTTGCCAGTTTTTTCATTGCCATGGTCAGTAAAAATAATTAATTTGCGTGCGGTGTCATCGGACTGATAATTTTTTTTTTCTATTGAAACAAATCACTGACATAAAAAATAATTCCGCCTGTACGAAGGACCGAATTTCTTTACATAATAAATGGGACTTGGATTTTTTTTCCTAGTCCAAAATATATATTTTTATAGAAAACAAACTAAACAAAGTTTGTATAGTAGCAAACTTGGTCTGTGTGAATGGAGATTTTTTTCTAAAATAAAAATTCCTCGTGTCATTGAGAAATTTCTCTTCTTTTTTATAGATAATAAATTCGGTCCTCGATGACTGAGAATTTTTCTATAGACAAAATCTATTGCAAGGAATTTTTGTATGAAGAAAATCAGATCTATGATAATTGAAAAAAATATCCGACCTTAAGTTGATTTTTATCTATAGATGTCAGATTTTTCCACATGATATAGAAAAAATCAAACCTCAGATCCCTGAGGATTTTTATGCCCCTCACCACACTGTGGTACACGGTATTATGTATTTGTGCATATGTTTGTAACAGGCAAAAGGGATCGGATAGATCCATGGTTCCTTTTGAGAATATGCATAGAATCGCTTTCTGAGTCGATTTATGCATGTCCGTCCATCCGTCGTCTGTTGATGTTAAATTATAAACAAAGTACAGGTCGCATTTCTAATCCCATTTGGATGAAATTTTCTACAGCTCAATTATTTGGCCAAATACGAACCCTCCCATATATATTTTCGTCCGATTTTATGTTAATGGAGCACCAAAGTCACTATACATACTTCGATTTACACGAAATTTGGCATAGCGTATTGAATTAAGTCTAGAATGATGTGTGCTATGTTTCGTAAAAATCGGTTCAGATTTAGATATAGCTCCCATATATATTTTCGTCCGATTTTAGGTTAATGGAGCAGTAAAGCCCCTATATATCCTTCGATTTACACGAAATTTGGCATAGCGTATTGAATTAAGTCTCGAATGATGTGTACTAAGTTTCATGAAAATCGGTTCAAATTTAGATATAGCTCCCGTATAAATTTTCGTCCGATTTTAAGTAAATGGTGCACTTAGACCCAAAATATGGCCATTGGCACAAAACGTACTGATGTTAGTATAACCTAACCTCTGGCAAGTTTCGTTAAAATCGGTTCAGATTTGGATATTGCATTTCAATATATCTTCGTTCGATTTTAAGTAAATGGTGCACAAAACACCTCATGTTTTTAAAATTGACAAGAAATTTTGCACAATGTACAAAATTGAGCATGAAATTTGTTTTCATAGAAGAAGCCAGTCATGAGTGAGTGAGTATTTTCATATATCGACCATAGTCCATATGGGGCGAATTTATTTCTATAGAAAAAAATCGAACGACCTCAGATAACTGCCGACCCCATAAAGTGCATATATTGTTGATCAGAATAATAATCTATGTCGATTTAGTGATAGATCCCAAAACCAGTAATTTGGCATTTCAGATTTTTTTCGGGATGGAAAACGTCTCTGACGTTCAACGTTCACCACCGCATTTTCCCCAGAAGATTTTCAATATTGCTTAGTTTTTTTAAAAGGCCACCTACAATGGTTCCACTTAATGTTCTGCCAATCTAACTAAAAATTTGCAACAACACAGTCCAAAAATATCCTATGATATTTAAGGAATTTTGAATGCATGGAGGATGGTAAAAACTTCAGTATTTAACGACGTTTTACATGTTTCAGTCCTCAGTTAAGTGGGGATTTTTTTATTTTCTATAGAATAAATCGGACGACCGCTGTTCCTTGCGATTATTTATTTTTTGTGCTTCATTTCTCTTCCCATGGCTCCATCAAACACCAAAAGCCACCATGGCATTAAGTTTCTGCCCACTCATTTGTATAGTCACATTTCCATAGATTTCCAGACCTGTCTCTCTTTTTCTCGACGTCTGTCTGTCCCTCGCTGACTATTTGACATCAAATTCTAATTTTAAGTTAGCAACTATCAGCACCAGCAGCACTACTATTCATTCCGGAATTATCTGCATCTGCCAGCTAACATCAGCTGACCTTTTTGTTATCAGAGATGAAAAAAATGCAACGGTAGAACAAACAGCAACACCAGCCGCAGCAACAACAACTTTGAATCTGAAAAATAAATGTAATGTGTTGGTCGCGATCACAAAATGCCAGATAGAAAGAAAAACAATTGGCATCAAGTACTATGGGGAGCAACTATGCGAATGCACTTCAAATTCGCATGGGTTGGAGTGTAGGAGCCGGTCCAGTCCATGGAGTATGACGACGACGATGATGATGACAACAACTAGCATTATGACAATCATGGTGCTGTGAGTGAGTGACTAGCCAGCTTATATGCAGTTTTATTCGTGGTTGTTGTTTTTGTCATTGTTGTTGCTGTTGCTTATCTATCATCAAATGACATCGTAAATACAATAAAAGCTATTAAGATAGAACGACAGAACAACAGGGAACCTCGCCGGCGCACATGTTACGGACAGACAAATACAACCAGACTTATAAGGCTGGATCTCTCATCGGTGTTCTTGTTTATTGTGCACACCGTACACACATACAAAACCACCGACACTCGCACACACACTCTTTAGTTGGCATTTGCATACATGTATGGAGCAGAGTTGATAAAGATCAACGAGCCATAATGGTAATGATGATGATTGTTCAGATGAGTTTGCTGCTGTCCATAATCAGGGTAATAACCCATAAAGTTTTGTAGTTACTGTTGTTCTTTTATGGTACCAGAAACAAAACAAAAAAAAGAGTTGACATATTTCCGCATATTTTGTTCCGTCATTTAATAGCCTGAATAGGCTGTTAGTTGGGGGATGTCAACATAAATGACATGACATAATTATGAGGTACACGATCACAGAATTGGGAAGAATGGAAATGAAGTCCAGATTTTAATACTGAAAAATGTTCAGACACTAAAGACAATTTTGCTTCTATAAAAAAACAAAACTCTTCTTAATCTGATGTCAATTTCTGTAAAAACAAACTCTTCGGAAAGTCACCACCTTAAACACCAATGTCAGATTTTGGTCTAGAGAATCAGACATCGCGACAGAATTTTTTGTTTAGAAAAAAGTCTTTGGATATGGCGAAATATTTTTTTATAGAAAGCAATGCTCAATAAACTGAGGTTGGCCTTTGGTTCTATCAAGAATATCCGCCGTAAACAAAAGCCTGTTTTTCATAAAAAATCCTCAGACTGATTTTGTTTTAAAGACACCAATTAATAGATACAACCCTAACTTTCAAGATCCATACTTTGGAGCTATCCCAATAAGGATGGAAAAATGCTTGGACAATAGATTTGAGTACTAGAGAAATTGTACAAAACATGCTAGCCCTCATATTTAATGATGAATGCTTTTATTAGACCATTGCGTATGAGTGCAGTCATCAATTATACGCCTACGCATATGTAATATAGAAATGATTGAAAATATAATAATTAAAAAAATACAATCATATTGCACTGATGGTCCTTGAAAAAAATATTCCTATTATTAGAATTTTTCCTGTAAGGGCAGTGACTCGAAAGATCCGCAAAATATCTACCCATCCATCACTAAAATTACATTCATAAAAAGTCTATGCTTGTTGCGTTCATTCACACAGAATATTTTGTCAGGGACTATCAGAGTTCCCTGACAAAATATTCTTTAAAAATCGACTATTCATACTGTAATAAACCCTTAAAAATCGCCCTATAGTAACTGAATATTCATTAATAGTCCAGAAACATATATGGTAGTCCTCATATTTAATGACTTATATTTTAATATGCAGTTGCGTATGAGTGCTGTCAACACATATACGCTCACGAAAATATCGTGTGCGTGAAAAAGAAATCGAACGACCTCAGATAACTGCCGACCCCATAAAGTACAGAATAATAATCTATGTCGACTTTGGAGCTATTCCAATAAGGATGGAAAAATGCTTGGAATTGATTTGAGTACTCGAGAAATTGTATAAATCATGCTATCCCTTTTGATAGATCCCAAAACCAGTAATTTGGCATTTCAGATTTTTTTTCGGGATGGAAAACGTCTCTGGTGAAAATTTTCAATATAGATCCATGTTCTGACATAACCTCCATATAGTGGTCCCACCCCATTTTCCCCAGAAGATTTTCAATATTGCTCAGTTTTTTTTTAATAGGCCACCTACAATGGTTCCACTTAATGTTCGACCAATCTAACTAAAAATTTGCAACAACACAGTCCAAAAAATCCTAAGATATTTAAGGAATTTTGAATGCATGGAGGATGGTAAAAACTTCAGTCTTTAACGACGATTTACATGTTTCAGTCCTCAGTTAATCCAAACGTGTTGCCCTGATAGTCCTCGGAAACATTGTTTTAAAATACACATACATTGCGCCGATAGTCCCCGAAAAAAATATTCTTACAAAAATCAATTACCACTCTAATAGTCCCCGAAAAAAATATTCTAAAAAAATTATTTCTTAACAAATCTCCGCTTTTTACTCTAATATTAAATGAAATTTCATTATTAGGTCGAAAATATATATTGAAGCCCTCATATTTAAAGCTGTATGCTATAGTATACCGTTGCGTATGAGCACAGCCAATACTTATACGCCCACAAGAATATCGCAATAAAAATAAAGAAACCTACCCTATTGTACGTCTAATTCGTAAAAGAATATACCTTAAAAAAATCCAAACGTGCTATCCTGATAGTCCTCAGAAATATTGCTTTAAAATGCACGTATATTGCTTCGATAGTTCTTAAAAAATATTGCAGCGAAATAAATGCTTGTTAATCTAATAGTCATAAAACGTAGTCAACCCTTCTTTCTCCGATAGCCACGGAATATTTTTTTATATATTTTTGAATATTTTTTTCCTTAAAAAATCGAGAATAATTCCGCTAGCAAGGTGTCTTTTTTTATTTTATTATTTCTTAACAAATCACCACGTCATAATCTGGTTTTAAATGAATTTTCATTATTAGGCCGGACATATGTAACGTCTTATGCTATAGTACACTGTTGCGTATGAGTTCTGTCAACACTTATACGCCCACTTATATAACATAGAAATAATTAAAAATATTAAATAAAACACTAGCCTATTGCTCCGATAGATGGTGGAAAAGGCATTTCTTAATAAATCCCCTCTTCTTATTTTGATATCCTTTAAGGGAACCCCCCCCCCCCCCCCACCCCCATTCTCGATTTTAATTTTTCAAGATTTTCAATGGGCTGGTAAATCAATACCAATGCTTGTTAAGGTTTGTAACTTTTGTAATTGAAGATTTAAAAGAGAAGAAAAATAATTTTCAAAAAATTTTTGTTATTGTTTTGTTGTTGTTTTTTGCAATTAAAGAAAAGTCCTTATTTTTGATGGCGGGCATGATAACTCCTCACTGGAACGTCGGAATCCGAAAATTCCAACGGTGTTAGAAAGAGTACATGTCTGGCTCTCGTATGAACTAGGATTATAGACTTCGCACTAAAATTAACAAAATGGTGGACCTTAGAAAAAATATTTTTGGAAAATCGCCGATTTTTTACCAAAAACGAAGTTAAAAAATAAGGAAGATCTTCACCGATTGGCTTTATCCTAGTTCATACGAGAGCTACACACTCCCAGAGGAACGTTGCAAAATTTGGAACCGATTGGATTATTAGTTTTTGAGTTATCGTGCCCGCCATTCGCAAAAAAATGTTTAGAGAAAAACTCGTTTAAAGTTTGAGAAGCCCTTCAGCCGTCACTTGATGCTGACACAATAAATCAGCTATATCTTCAAAAGTTCTTGAGATTTTCACTTGAAATTTTGTAGGAACATTCATTAATTAGAGATGTAGATTCGAATTATATCAACAAAATTTTTGACCCCGAGAATGGGGGGGGGGGGTTCTCTTAAAAATATTTATTAAAAAATTCACACGTCTTAATGCCGTATAAGTGTTGTCAAAATTAATACGACCCCATGTATTTTGGGGATCGTATAAATGTTGACAATACTTATACGCACAGTACTAAAACCGTAGGACGTGTTTTATGTTTCTCAAGAAACTAAAATTTTTCTAAAGAAAAAAATCCCAATCTCTAACTACAGTTTTATTTCTATCGAAAAAATCTGTATTTCTAAATTGTCACCACTTTTTCATATTTGTCTTATTACATCATTTTTTCGTTGATCTAGATCTGGGTTTTGCAAAAAGGTCATAGCAACCATTGTCACCCCAATCACATGACTTACATGTGAGGAAATGTTGTTCTGGAATTCGAGAAAAAAAAATAAGTTTATTCGCCCTCAGTCTTATCTCGAACATGAGGAATGACTTAAATAATAAATAAATCCCGACTATTTTTAGTCTGCAAATATGAGCAATAACTTGCATGAATCTAGAAGACAGGCGGAATGATAGGCGACGGACCGGTTGTTCGTCAGCCAGTAATGCGGACAAGAGAAGATAAATAAATGCAGTTTTACTTTAGTCGACAAAACCAACGTCATATAGTTATTATCATTATAATATTTTCTAAATGGTATTTAGAATGAACTAAAAAATATTATTGCTATTACAGTCTATGAAATTTAAATAAGAACATTAAATCAAATAACAATTGTTCTTATTTGATTTAATGCTACAAAAATACAGAGCGTATGAGTGATGTCAATACTTATACGCCCACGAATATCACTCTGGTATTTTTTATTAATAAAAACAGAACCTACGCTTATTGCTACGATAAGCCTAAAAATATTTCTTAAGAACTGCGGTCCTGAAAATATCTTCCAAAACAAATAATTCCATATAAAATTAATTTGTTTTATGATACACAACCCCTCCTTCAAGGTATATCCCAGCGCACAGTATTGTTTATAATTGCAAATTCATTGAAAATTAAACGATTATATTTGACATTGCAATTATTAGAGAATGATAGTTTGTGTGAATCACACCACACCTGGACAAATTCTCACGACTGTAGACAATGGGTGGCCAGTCCGTAAACAACAATCATTTGACATCCTCCATAACAATTATATATTTGAACTTGTCACATGAGTAATAAAAAGAAACTATAAATATTAATAATAACAAAATAAAAATAACAACAAACAAGTCACATTGAAACGCTATGACAGCAACAAAAATAATTTTAAATAAAAATGTTTATTTTTAGATCAGCGATATTTAAAAGAAAATAGAAAAAAATATTGTTATAAATTACAATTTGTTTTCAAAGAGATATAAATCACGGTATAAGAAAATTAAATATTGAAAGTGTTGAATTTTAAAAATTAGAAAAAAATATCTGTGTTAATAAATTAATTAATTAAAAATGTAAACGGTTCAAATAAATGCATAAAAGCAAAAACAAATTAAAAAAGAAAAAACAAGTATTAAAAAAATAATTCCCTATACAACCCGAAAATCATCAAAAAGAATCAGCAAAATGCGTGTAAGCCTTCCAGGAGATTTGCTGATGCAAACAGCATTTGATCCAAGGTAAAAAACCATACATTACAAAATTGTCCAAATCCCACAAAATCGAATATTAAATGTTCCGAGATTCCGTTAAAAAATAAATATAATATTTTTAAAAATGTTTTATTAAAGAAATCTAAATTCCTGTTCTAAATTATTTATATTTATGAGCGTATGAGTTATGCCAGCACTCATACGCTCTATTATCCTACTATAAATTAAAATTTATTCTTTTTTAATATTTAAAATTAATATTTAAAAATTCTTTAAAATTATTTCTTTTTTGAAAGGTTTTTTTTAAATCCAATAGTCCGACATATGAAAGATGTCAACATAAAAAAGCCAGCTTCTTACCCTGATACTCGTTGTAAAAAAATATATATCACACATTTGGCTCTGAAAATCATTGAAAGGTTAGATTTTCGAAGCCAATTGTTGCCAACATTTATAAAATCCCATGAGCTAGGAAAAAATCAAACAAAACCAGTAAGGAAAGTAGTAAAGTCGGACGGTGCCGACTATATGATACCCTTCACCACTATGGGTATATTAAACCGGACTATTAACATGAAATTGGATGATCAATCGACTTCAAACAAATATCAATAGGCCATCCGTTGGGTTATGTATGTACTTCTAGAAAACGCAACTACGTAATTCTATGCTCAATTTTGTACGTTGTGCAAAAGTTGATGACAATCTGACTAACATGAGGAGTTTGATGTCCAATTTACTTAAAATCGGGCGAAAATATATAAGTTATATCAAAATATGAACCGATTTCAACAAAACTTGTCACAAGTTAGGTTATACTAATTTCAGTACGTTTTGTTCCTATCAGTCACATATTGGATCCTTGGTGCGTCAATTACTTAAAATCAATCTACAATATAAGGGAGCTATATCTAAACCTCAACCGATTTCCACGAAACTTGGAACATATCAGTCTGGACTAAATTCAGTACGCTATGCCAAATTTCGTGCAAATCGAAGGATAAATAGGTACTTTAGAGCACCATTTACAAGAAATCGGACGAAACTTATATGGGCGCTATATCTAATTCTGGACCGATTATCACGAAACATGAAAAATTTCGTGCAAATCGAAGGATATATAGGGACTTTGTTGCACCATTTACATGAAATCGGACGAAACAATATATGGGAGCTATATCTAAATCTGGACCGATTTTCACGAAACTTGACAGACATAATTCTAGGCTCAATTCAGTACGCTATGCCAAATTTCGTGCAAATCGAATGATATATAGGGACTTTGGTACACCATTTACCTTAAATCGGACGAAACTATATGTGGGAGCTATATCTTATTGGGATATTTCTGAAATAAACATCATTTTTAGGCTCAATTCAGTACGTTATGCCAAATTTCGTGCAAATCGAATGATATTTAAGAACTTTGGTGCACCATTTACCTTAAATTGGTCGAAAATATATATGGGAGCTATATCCAAATCTGAACCGATTTTCAAGAAACTTAGCATACATCATTCTAGGCATAAATCAGTAAGCTGTGCAACATTTCGTGCAAAACGAAAGCTATTTGATTTTGGCACCATTTACCATAATCAGCCGAAAATATATATGGGAGCTATATCTAAATCTGAACCGATTTTTCCAAATTTCATCCAATTCGAATAATAAATGCGACCTGGGGGGCTACTCTGTATTGCGATGCGTGAGAAAAATTGTAACGCATCGCGTAATTGGTACTCTCTAATTCGTTTTCGTATCTCCTTTCGCATCTACTTTACGCAAATGCGGCATCACCGCACTCTGTAATACGAAAACGCATGTCAAACTAAATGTTCGTTAAAAGATAATTGCGTTAACAAAATAGCAAACGCAAAGGAAGCGAAACATATAAAGGTTTTATTTATATATAAATTGTAAATTATTTTAAGTAAAAGGCAAAAAAGTCACAGTTACACCCTCAGCAACGTCTGTTTCTAACTTCAGTAGATTTTATGGGGCAACACAGTGATTTGGCAAAGGGACAGTTGCAGAGTTCAAATGCGAAACAACGCGCCAACAATTTGTGGACAAAACTGTCTGATGACCTCAATCAAAGTGACCTCCTGTAAAAGATTTGGTTGGAAAAGTAATATATTATTTTTTATATAAAATGTATATGTGTGCATATTTATAGGTTGGTGTTGATAACCACCTTGTCCAAGCAATTTCAAAAGCAGCGGCCTCTTTTATTGGAGTTGGAATTTTTCTATTTGAAACGATATTTAAAAAATACATAAACGAATCTATATTAAGACATTTTATATAAATCTATAAAAATTAAATATTTGAAAACATTTGTCACATTTCGATATATTTTCATACCCGTGGTCACTTAGGGAGAGTATATTTGATAGATCTCATAAAATTATTTTTTTTATTTTCATCATTTTTGTTATAAAAAAACTATAATACCACACAAAAATATGTTTTCATTTACAATTTTTTGACGTTTCCTTTTGTCATTCTTCGTTATTGTTTATTTTGTTGAAATTAATTGATTATGATAGGAAAATATCCTGCCTCTCAATTCTGGATACCAATATTTTTAAAAACCTACAGAAATTTTAAAAATATTCGAAAAATGAAGCCCCTACTCAAATTTTGCAATTTTGTTCATATTTTGCGTAATCAATTTCTGTGGGCCATAACTTCAAGACTAATGGAGGTATTTATCTGAAATAAATTGATTTCGAAAGCCAACTATTTGATCAAACAAAAATATCTGAATTGTTGAAAATCATTGAAACAAATTACCTGACCACTGCATATAAAACTAAATTTGACAATTTTGATTATAATTGTCCATGTCGTATGAGTATTGTCAAAATTCATACGACCTCGTGGGCTTAAAAGAATCCCATAGCATTAATTATATTAAATCTTGGGTTAAATATATTTTATCTTGGATTAAATATATTTTCTTGGATCTGTGCTCTGTTAATCTTAGGAAAAATAATTTTTCTTGAATCTGCACTCTGTTACTCTTAGAAAACATAGTAGTCCTTGAAAATAATATAATATATAGATCCATAGAAATGTTTTTCTTCAAAAAAGCAATTTCATAAAAAAATCAACTTTCCAAAACATATTTCTTTAAAATTAGTCCGATATTCCATAAAAAGCCTTGCCTCCTAATGTGGTAGTCCCAAACTGCCTAATTGGTGCTAATAATTCCTAGCGTATGAGTGTTGTCAACATGTATACGATCTAATAATAATTGTTAGTGTAATTATTTGTAGGCGGGATCCATTGATGAGACGGGTAATCGTGTGGTTACAGCAGATAGGGCATTAATGCAAATGGACAAGGTGTAATACGAAAGTAAATGAGGAGGAATTAATTTTTTAGAGATTTGTTTGTGTGCGTATTAATGCAAAATAATTCCTGCGGATCGAATTCTATCTATATAAAAGGTCTTGTATATATATATATATATAGCATATCTATAGATACAGGGTTTCCATGACTTATTTTTTTAACTGTTACGCTTTTATATCATGAGAACATATTTTTGGGTAAAAATTAACAAATAAAACCTACTTACTGAAAACTATGAAAAAATATTTGTAAATTCAATTTTATTATTTATTCCCTTAAAATTGCCTTTCACTTGATTTTTCACACAAAATGTATTCCCCAAAAATAATCTCTGAAAAAAATAATTATAATATAAATATTCTCCTATCCTCCCAACCTTGCTTATGATTGATGTCACTATCCATACGCCACAATGTCTAATAACATCAAACTTTCGATTTCAAATTGGAAATTTCGGTGGTTTCCCTACTTTTTGTGAATTTTTGATTCATAGAATACTACACAAAATATTTATTTTTTGAAAAAACGTAAAGGATAATATCTATTTCCTTGAAATTTGCAAAATCCCCTCCAAAGGGGCACCACTCTAACCAGCACCACAAAAATTGAGGTAGTTTCCCACATTGCAAAACAAAGACCGACAGATGCCGGTAGACTCTCTTGAGTTGTTCTTGATATTGTTTTCGTTGTTGTTGTTGTGGCTAAACAAATGCGGCAATAAAAGACGAAATCAAACAATGAATAAATTATCAACAAATAATTAATTATTTGCGCATTCCCACACAAAGCAAATAGAGATCGGACCAGCAGAAGTTTTTTGTTGTTATTTTTTCAATCGTTTCGTCTACGCCCTCACATGACGATGACAATTGTAGACGTACGTAGTAGTAGTACTTACACACAAAAGGCAATGCGACAGACAAACAGTTGGATAGACAACCATGCATCCATATGAGGTAAATGATGAATGACCAAAACCGCTCAGGTGATAACTAAACGTGATCTTAACGACAAAAACTTTAACAACAAAACAATTGCCACAACGTAATTAGAAAACACTAACAACAACAACAACCACATGCTTGACAAACACTTAATCTATTTAACACTTTGGTAGGAGGTAGTTTCCACACCCTTAGGCCTTCAAAAACAAAAATTATTTAAAAAAACACGCCAGTTGTGGGCCTTCAATAAAATTATTTAAAAAACACACGCCTGTTTTGGCCTTAAAAATATTCTTTAAACAATTTGAGCCTCGAGTGGTCCTTAAAAAAATATTTAAAAAAAAAATTGCACCTGGAAGAGGTCCTAGTAAAAACATTCTTTAAAAAATGTACGCCTTGAAAATTTTTAAAAAATGTACGCCTTGAAAATTTTTAAAAAATCCACGTCCTTGAAAAAATATTTTTAAAGAATCCACGCCTTAATCCATACCACAGTCCTAGAAAAAATATTTTTAAAAAATCCACGTCCTTGAAATAATATTTTTAAAGAATCCACGTCCTTGAAAAAATATTTTTAAAGAATCTGCGCCGTAATCCATGCCATAGTCCTTGAAATAATATTTTTAAAAATCCACTCCCTATAATAGGCTTTGATTTTTTTTAATTCATGACTTATAATGGCCTTGAAAAAATATTCTTTAAAAAATCCACGCCTGTTGTGGGCCTTGAAAAAATAATTTTCTAAAAATCTACACCATCCTAAAAAATGCCTTTGAGAAGATATCTTTGCCACTTATGGGTTAAAATTAATTGCATTTTAATTACAAACATTTGTTATTGTTTGCTTCGTAGAAAACTATTAGAACTCCCCCAACCTCCCCATCGTTCATAGTTCTAAACACCCCATTTAGATGATTTGCATATTAATAGCTTTTTTCGTCTTCTTCTTTTCCGATTTTTTTCTTTACAGCATGGTACTGCAAAATCACAACACAGTTCAGGCACGTACTGTAACACTGACAAGCTCCAATCGACCTGGCACCACAATCACTACCAACAGTGCCACCCGCACTGCATCGCACGCGGCCTCCGCTGACGACACATCTTCCAACAGCCAACCCACCGTCTACAGAATGAATCAACAGCGACCAATTATCGATCTCCTGGTGGCCATGATAGCCGTACCCATACTAATATTGTGTGCCCTGCAATTGGAAAAGAATCTGCACGATATGGCCAATAGTCCGGAGAGTAGGTGGCTTGTCTTTGCCCTGGGTATTGGTATGCTGATTGTTAGTGTAATCATTTGTGGCTATGTTACACATCGAATGGGTGTGTGTATATGGGCGGGACCCATTGATGAGGCGGGTAATCGTGTGGGTAGCAGCAGCAGTGGTGGACTTAGTGGTGTAACACATGTAAGTGTAAGGGGAAGGAATTCAGACGAAAAAAATGAGTAGAAATGTCTGAGTGTGGAGGGAAATGAAACTTTTGTAAAGACCAAGAAGAAGAGCCGTTCTATGCCATAAAATACGTCTACTTTGCCATAGAAGATGTCTTTTATAAAATAGCAGAGGTCTTTCAAGGTCTCTGTTGGAAACATTTTTTATTAATTTATATTTTTTCCTATTCCTTTCCAGATCAATTCCCAAAATGATATTCTGCGAATTGTTGATTCACTGCCACCCAGCTATGATAGTGTGGTTAAATTTGATATTCCACCACCGCCCTATGATTGTCTCGTCATTGATATGGAACAGTGTAAGGATGAACAGGAGACACAGGATAAACCAAATACAACAATGTCAATAACCATAACATCATCGTCAACGACAACGACAGCATCCAACCACACAGCAATTAGCCCAACACCCAGCGATACGTCAACAGCAATCCACATGTAAACGAATCCATAAAAAAACAAAAACTTAATCCCTTGGGAGAGAGAATTGAAAAGAGATTGAAATAATTTTGAATTTTCCTCCAACAGAGGTTGGTTGGGAGAAAGCAAAATATTTCACACTTAAAGCAATGAAAAAAAAATCATAACGATTTTTTAAACATATTTTTTTATAAATAGATGCATTTTATTTTATTTGCAATGGTCATCAAGCGGATTTTCAAATGGAATTTAAAAATATTTTCTTAACGAAATTTAAATTTTTTAAAGGAAAATTGGATAGACAAATTCAAAATTGTATTTATAATAAAAAATATGTAAATTAAATTTGAAATATTTAATTTTAAATTTAAATAATTAAAAAAAAATATTTTGAAATTTAAATATTAATACAATTATTTCAAAATTTAAATAAACATTTTAAATATTATTATAATTATTTCAAAATTAAATTTCATTGAAATAATGGTTCGTTTTTACTACAGATGAAATATTTTGAATTTCCAACAATTTTTTAAAATTCCATTTGAAAATTCTGCAAATAAACAAATAAAATATTTGATTTATAAAACAAAAAATAATTAGTATTTTTAGTATATATTATTTTTATTGTTACAAAGAAGAAAAATAATAATGATTTCCAATCTATGTTTAAAACTTTAGTTTATATTGAATGTTTTCCCCCCATCAATATATAGTATTTTTTATAATTTTATAATAATTATATTTTATTTTTAAATAACTAATATAACAAAAGCAGCAATACACACCAATTTATCTAGTCCAAAAATAATATAAAAAACACTGTATAAACTTCAATTCTACTTAAAAATAAAATAAAATAGATAGATGTAAATAATGTAAAATATTATAAAATATTTTTTTTTAAATTATTTGTAGTTAGGAAACAATTATATATATATTTTTTTTAAGAAAACCAATTCATTCTAAAATATTAATTGTAAGTTTTATATACAGAAAAACAAAACTAATTCCTAAGTAATGTTAACGATTTTTTATATTTAAGATATATGCTAGAGTATGTGTATATAAAAATATAGTTTTTATATAAAATAAATAATAAAATAACAAAAAATAATTTAAAACTAACAAAATTGGAGTTTTGATTAACGCAGAATTTAAAAAAAACTTGGATTTTTTAAAGTATATTTTTTTCAAGGACCAATATAAGGCGTGGAATTTAAAGAATTTTTTTAGACCACTCAAGGCGTGTATTTTTTAAAGAACATTTTTCCAAGGACCAATACAAGGCGTGGATTTTATAAAGAATATTTTGTTAAGGACCATCCAAGGTGTGGATTTATTAAAAAATATTTTGTTAAGGACCATCCAAGGTGTGGATTTATTAAAAAATATTTTGTCAAGGACAGTCCAAGGCCTGGATTTTTTAAGGAATATTTTTTAAAGACTATTTAAGGCCTGAATTTTTAAGGAATATTTTTTCAAAGACTATCCAAGGCCTGGATTTTTTAAGGAATATTTTTTTAAAGGCTGTCCAAGGCCTGGATTTTTAAGGAATATTTTTTCAAAGACTATCCAAGGCCTGGATTTTTAAGGCTTGGGTTTTTGAAGGATTATTTTTTCTAAGACTATATTTTATATATTTTTTTTAAGGATTGGACTATTTGTTGGAATAGGGCTATCGTGGATTTTTTTAAAATATATTTTTTCAAGTATAGTCCAAGGCATTTTTTTAAATATATTTTTTTAAAGATAGTCCAAGACGTGGATTTTTAAAAACATATTTTTTCAAGGACCATTTTTAAGACGTAGATTTATTAAAAACAGATTTCAAAAACCATCTTCAAGACGTAGATTGATTCAAAAATATTTTCAAAGACCATCTTGAGGACTATGGAAAAACTGCTCTGAAAACGTTTTTCTACAGAAAAAATAACCACGTTTTTGTACAGAAAAAATCAACACGTTTTTCTACAGAAAAAATTCTATATTGAAACAAATTTCAAAATTTGTCTTCTATAAAAAAATGGCAAGTCTCTATAGAATTCAATACTTCGCTGCAGAGGATTTTTCCTATAGAAACCAATAAGAAAATTTCAAAAGTCGGACGGTACCGACTATATGATACTCTTCATCACTTTGGGATATGTACAATATCCTTTAGATAAAATAGACATATCATTTTTGGAGGTCCATTAAAATGGAATGGGATGAAATTAACTGCGTGAAGTACATAGATATTTGAACTAAATTAAAACAACAACAACAACCATGCACATACCAATCTGAAATTTATGAAAAATTGAATGTCAGTCATCGAGCAAACTATGTATAAGACCTAGATATAAATGGACGTATTTGAGCAACCGTGGCATCTACCATTTCGACACAAAATTCAATACACGTTATTCTTGGTAAGTTCAATAGGGATGTCAACCTGTTGTAACTTCAATACGCTATGCAAAATTTTGTCTCAATCGGACAAACATTGACAGTATGGTGTACCATTTACATAAAATCGGACGAAACTATATATGGGAGCTATATCTAAATCTGAACCGATTTAATCAATGCATATATAAATCTAGAACTAATTCAGTACTCTGTGCAAAATGTTATCGCAATTGGGCCGATATTGGGAGTTTGGTGCACCGTTTACATAATATTGGACCAATATTGGCAGTATGGTGCTCCATTTACATAAAATCGGATGAAACTTTATAAGGGAGCCATATCTAAATCTGAACCGATATCAAAAAAGTTGGCATATATCAATCTAGACCATTCATTCAGTTCTCTGTGCAATTTTTGTGTCAATAGGACCAATATTGGCAATATTGTGCCCACTTTACATAAAATCGGACGAAAATACATATGGGGGCTATATCTAAATCTGAACCCATTTCAACAAACCGAACCGATTTCTGGATCTATGTCAGTACTCTTTTGCACGTTAGTCTCAATCGGACTAATATTGGCAGTATGTTGCTCCATTTACATGAAATCGGACGAAACTATATATGGGAGGGAGCTATATCTAAATCTGAACCGATTTTCTTAAATTTCAATAGCGTTCGTCCTTGGACCGAATAAGTGGCATGTGCCAAATTTCATCCAAATTGCATCATAAATGCGACCTGTACTTTGTTCACAAAAATACATGGACGGACGGGCATGCATAAATCGACATAGAAAGTGATTCTATGTATATTCTCAAGAGGAACCATGTTACAAACATATGCACAAAGACATAATACCCTGTTGTACCATAGTGTGGTGAAGGGTATAAAAATCGGTTCATAGCTTCTAGAGTACGGAGATTTTATCCTAATGCAAAAAACGGGCCTCAGTCTCAGAAGAACTTTCTTGTTTTTCGGGTTTTTTTGGATCTTTGCAACCGAATTCACCGTGATTTGGCATTATAGGCTATCATTGGGTAGCAAAGTCTTCCTACCGGAAATTATAAATATTGGATTACTTTTTGGGGAAGCCCTCATATATTTTGTTGTTTGTAATTTCATATTTTGCATTCTCTTTAAATGCAAATGTTTGTTATTTTGAGCATTTCAGAAATAGTTTTGAGCTGAGATGGTTCAAATTTAATATTTCGTGTTCTTATTCTTGCAAAATGTTCCTACGACGATTATAAATATCGGTATATGGGTATGGGTCCCTATATAAATGTCCAGCACATATTTAAGTATTTTGATGGTATATTTCTTAACAGAATATTATCAATAGAAGTCCCTATACAATTTGACGCATAAAATTCTCTTGGGTAATTCGTTTCCTCTTGCCAACCAGGATACCATGGCATTTCACCCATAGGAAACTCCCGATTGATTCTAATTATTTTGAAATGTCTACTTCATGATGAAGGGTATAAGAAGCCCGAACTTAACATAGTTTATACATGATTCAAGGATAAAACACTTGTTAGTGTTGCCTAGGCCAGAAATGTATACAGCCGATCTCACACGAGTTCTTCATCTTCTGTAGAGGTCCTATGGAAGGTCTTGTAAGTTTCTTTCGTCGGATATCAACCTATCAGCAAAGGAGAAGAGAAGCAGCTGCATGCAGACACAAGTAGTTTTTGCACAGCTAAGAACATGTTGGTAAAACCGCCTCAATTATTGATTGGTACGAATTTATGGTTCCATACCTAAAAGAAGTCCAGCATGAGGACTAGGATCGCACAACACATTGCACTTATTTAACTGTCAGGTCCATCCTTACTGACCTCTCTCCAAATTCCACGTGGGCACACCCTTACATGTTGCAGCCAGATCCCCTTTCTAACCACATCATTATTCTATATATAGAAGATATATCTTAAAATATAATTGCCTTGGGTCCATTATAGATTACATTATACTCACACTGTTGCACACAAAAACAAAATTCTCAGTTTTTTTTTTATTTTATATTTAAATTTTTATTAAACAAACATTTTTTTTAATTTAAGTTTCTTCTTGTTTATGATGATTATAATGATTTGTTGTGTTGTTTGGGTTTTTTGTTTTTGTAAATTACATTTAATAGTTTTATTAAATAAACAAAAAAATAAAAATAATAATATTTATTATATAGTTGTGTAAAGTAATTCAAAATAAATTAAATTTCTAAGTAGTGTTTTTTTTTTGTTAAGCAACGCAAAAGAAGATGAAGATTCTTGGAGAGAGAAACAGGGAGTATTTTTTAAAAGAGAGGGAGACAATTGTTAATAACAAATTTCTTCCAAAAATAAATAAATAAATGAAAGACAACAAGAAGAGAGCTTTTTTAGATTTTTTAAATGGTTTTACTTTTTAAACAAAAACGATGTTTTTGGAGAAGAAATTAAAAAATATTCATAACAACTAAAAGCTGCCGAATACAAAACAAGTAAAGAAATTTAAAAAGGACATGAAAGATAAATTGCTAATACGAAGAGCCTATTTTGAATTGCATAGATGGATGTATAAATGAACACGTCAAGTGGATGAGTAATGTCTGTGTGTGCGAGTGTAAGTATAATGAATGCAGCATGATGGAGCAAAAACAAAAGGACCTTAATAAAAATTCCTACAAAACAAAACAATATGTTTTTTAAAACAACATATGCAAGTAATTTTTGTTGGTAAACTGTTTTCAATCTACAAGAAGATTGAGCTACGACCTTTTCAGCTTGGAGGTTTAAAGCTTTTCTTTTGACAAACACAAAAAAAGAAAGACAAAATTAAGTAAATTTTCATAATAAGTAAATATCTAGACCTGAAAAATAAATTAAATTTCTTCAAGTGTATGGATAATGTAGACATTGGTCTGGGCAATCAATCGAAAAACAAACCATCATAACCTCACTTTTAAATATGGTTGAATCAATCGGAAAACAAAATCATCATAACCTCACTTTTGAACATGGTTGAAAATAAAGTGCAATGGATATATATTTCAAAATCAATTCAATATATAATATATTGCATTCATTAATATTAATATCCCTAAATTAATAATGAATGCCCTCTGAGAGAAAAAATAAATTTAAAATTTGTTGCCCAGTAGGTAAGGTCTATATTTTCCACACAATCATATGAAGCGCCTAAAAATAGTTATGATTTAAGCTTCAATATTGTATTTTATTTTCTAATATAATTTTATTGGTTTATATTTTGTGTGTGTGAAATCTAATCCAAATTTGTTTTTGCATTTTGTTTTTTTCTCTATGTTTTTTATTTTAGATAAAGAGAGGAGGGATATTTGTTTTTTTTATTTGAAAAGTTATATTCTCAATCTCATTATTTTTATTTTTTATTAGTATTATTATTTAAAATAACATAAATTTAATAATATTAATTTTTATATTTTTGCTTGCTTGCATTTTTTCTTTTTTGCTTCGTTCCAAAGTTTTGTGGTTGTTGTTTTCTAGCATTTGTTGTTGTTATTTTTGTTTTTCATTTTTAATTTAAATCACATTAACTGCTGTTGTGTTTTTGTTGGTTTTATATTCTATATATTTATTTATTATTAATTATATTTAATATTTCTCCTTTAATCAAGAAATTATCTTCTTCTCCTCCTCAACGCCATAATCTCCGTCTCCAATCTCTACTCTTCTGTGTATGTGTGTTTGTTGCTGTTGTTGTGTGCCCTTGAACTACATATGATGCCATTGTGTTGTTATTGCCGACGAATGATCATTAAGTCGTGCAATTTCCTCATGCAGACCATGACCCAACCAGGTCAAATGTATTTTACTATAACGTGCGGGACACAAACGCAACGGATTACCACGTCTCAGCCCCTGATCCGTCTCACCATACTCATCCAAATAAGGTGGCTGGACAAAGCATCCCTTATTCTTGCCCAAATATACAATCTGACAATCACGTATACGCAAGAATGGTGCAATTTCAGCACCGCAGAAATATGCATGATAGGTGCAGGCACCCACATTACGGCTATCCAGCTCCGGTTGACAACAATACGATTGGGCACACAGTATCTCACCACACACCAAACACATTGTGGGCGTTTTCATTTCTTCGCGCTCATTATTCGGGCAGCTGAAGTCGGATACACTATTTATTAGATCACTATAATCTTCGGGTAGGCTAACCAACGGCGGTACTGGTCGAATACATGGTACGATGACGAGAGGATCACCGGTTTTCTTAATTTTCGTCGTGGCCACTTCCAAATTGGTAATATCGTGATGCGAGGCAAACATTTCCATAATTGTGGCGTAGGGTGTTGCCATATCAAAGTACGATTCCAGCTGGCTATTCAAACCCAAATATTTACACATATTCTCGAAGGTATCACTGTCGCTGGTGGCCAAATAGTCGGGGAATTCCACATCGGTAACAAAATGGAAAAAGAGGCAGGAACAACGGAGGAATTCACGCATTTCCATTTTAATGTGATCCAATAGGGCGGTTACCAACTGTGGACTTAACAATTGTGATTTTTGGCCAGAGACTTCCGCTTCCCGTTGTTGCTGTGACTGTTGTTGTTGCGTTGTATCTGTCATCATGGCTTCCTCGTTGTCATCACCATCAGCATTGTTATCGCCCATTGACTGTGGTTCTTGCTGCTGTTGTTGTTTACTTTCTCCTCCACCTCCTCCATTGTTTGTTTTTTTTTCTTGTTGTGCCGCCACCGCCGCCTTTTGTCTGGCCTGTATATTATATTTATTAAAGAATGTGGAAATATTTTCCAATTGTTTATCACTGATGGCCACATAATCTTCTTCCTCAATGTCCATAAGAAGACCTTCGGCAGGTTGTTCAAATAAAATCAACGATTTAACAACATTGGCGAGCAGGAAAACCTGCAGCGTATAGAAATCCATTAAGCTGCCATTGGCTACAACAGAAACATCTCCTAGAAGGGAATATAATATTTTTTCTTGTTGTTAATAAATTCTTTCTTTTTTGGTCATATGGCCTTATGTACTAGTGCTTATTCTAGAAGCTTATTGTATATAACAAATTGTTCAATTACCGTCCAAAGCCTGAATTTTTTAAAGAATATTTTTTCAAGCTCCGTTCAATGCATGTATTTTTTGAAGGGCTGAAGGCTAATTCAGTCGTGGATTTTTTAAAGAATATTTTTTCAAGGACTAATTCAGATGTGGCTTTCCAAGGATTAATTTTTTCAAAGACTATTTCAAGGTAGGAATATTTTTCAAGGATTAATTCTGGGAATGTTTTTTTTTCCAAAAAACTATTTCAGACCAATTTAGACATAGATTTTTTTAAGGATCATACAAGGCTTTAATTTTTAAAAGCATATTTTTTTTAATTTAAGGATATTTTTTCATTATAATTAAAGAATATTTCTTCAAGGGCCAAGCAAGGCATGAATTTATTAAAGAATATTTTTTTTCAAGGCGTAGGTTTTTTTGAGTATATTTTTATTATTTTTTTTTCAAAGTCTTAACAAGCCGTAGATTTTTATACCCATCATCACACTGTGGTGCAGGATATCATATCTTTGTGCATATGTTTGTAACAGGCAAAAGGAAACGGGACAGACACATGGTTCCTTTTGAGAATATGCATAGAATCACTTTCTAATTCGATTTATGCATGTCCGTCCATCTGTCTGTCCATGTTAAATTGTAAACAAAGTACAGGTCGTATTTATGATCCAAATTGGATGAAAATTGGCATAGGTCACTTATTTGGCCCAATGACGGACCCTATTGAAATTGGGAAAAATCGATTCAGATTTAGATATAGCTCCCATATATATTTTCGCTTGATTGAATGCAAATGGTGTACCAAAGTCCGATACATATTTCGATTTGCAACGAAATTTGGCACAGCGTAATGAATTAGGTCTAGAATAATGTGTATTAAGTTTCGTGAAAATCGGTTCAGATTTAGATATAGCTTCCATATATGTTTTCGTCCGATTTAATGTAAATTGTGTACCAACGTCCCTATATATCATTCGATTTGCACGAAATTTGGCATAGCCTAATGAATTAAGTCTAGAATGATGTGTGTTAAGCTTCGTGAAAATCGGTTCCGATTTTATAATTTCGTCCGATTTTAAGTAAAGTAAATGCTGCTCAACGTACTGAAGTTAATATAACATAGCGTGTGGAGAGTTTTGTTGAAATTGGTTCAGACTTGGATAGGATATATTTTCTCCCGATTTTAAATAAATTATGCGCAACTCTAAATGTGGCCGATATGCACAAAACGTACTAAATTAGTACAACCTAACCTGTGACAAGTTTCGATGAAATCGGTGTAGATTTCGATATAGCTTTTATATATATTTTTGTACGATATTAAGTAAATGGTGTACCAAACTCCTCACGTTTATTAGATATTTATGTTCGATTGATATTTGCTTTAAATTGATTTATATAATTTTGTTTGGAGAGTTGCTATCCAATGAGAACCCTAATAAGTACTAAATTACAACAAATTCGATTGAAAAACTTATTCAAAATATGGAATGTTGGGAGGTACTGTTATTTAACGAATATACAAAGACGTTGACCGATATATCCCATTTCTTTATTACAAAAGTCCTAGGAATAGTAGTAATGTGCAAAATTTTAAAGCTCTATATCGCTTTTGTGGAGGGATGGATATAGCCCGCAATATTTTATACTATCCGCCTCAAGCTTGGTAGATGGTATACAAATTTATTATTGTCAAAATAAAGTTTTTATCAGGGCAATGGAACAAATTCTCACATGATGATTGCTCTTCAATCTCGAAACGGGAAAGGAAAAATTCCAACAATAAACAATATCAAACCTTTTCGATGAGAAAAATCACTTAATAAATCTGGAACATCATCTTTTTTTCCGAAATCGACTACAGCAGGGTCCATACATGGACTAAATGAAACCGAAAGTAGCACTGAAAATTAAATTGCCATGTAAGGGATGTGTTAACTTGCACAACCTAAGCCTTTTCCAGAAAAACTCGTTAACAGTTTGATGACTCATTCACAATAAGCTTCATATTTTACTAAAAACATCGACTTTCCTTTTTTATAATAAAATAAATACATTTCTTTTCAAAATTATACACGTATACAGTAATTGCTCAACAGTTATTTGTATATTAGGCCGATCACTGATGCTACGATATTTTCTATACGAGAAGCAATGGATATTTTACAAGAAACGCCCGTTTCAACTACAGATGGGAATGGTTCCGTTAGGAACAAAAGGTCTCATCTTTAGAAGAAACTTTTCCGCATATAGAAAAATATCTATGACAGGAATTCCCAACAGATTGAATTTCAAAAAACACAAGCTGCTAGAATAACTATCATTAGATCAGATACCTATTCCGTACCTTAAAACTGCATATTCGCATAAATACTAAATATAAAATATAAAAAATTGATTACTTACGATTTCGGGCAAACAGTAGATTGGGCACCATCATAATTGTCGATACCATTTTGCTGAAACAATTCCATTCCAATACTGAATCGCCGTTATGTTTGAATACAACATTTAACAGCTCCGCCACAGGTTTGATCAAGTTCTTAATATCGGATTGCGTCAGATTACCACTGTACAGACAACAAGCCCGTATTAGGCCACTCAAACAACTCTGATGGCGTATGGACATTTCATCCTTTAATGGTTTTCCCACCGAACGTAAATAGACCTCCAAAGATTGCACGGTGTACACGCACGAATGCCACATATTCAGTAAGCCTTCATCTTCGTTACGTTTCAACGACTTGATGTAGTGCTGGACGAAATTAATCCAACTTGTGGGTAGTTCACTACGTGGAGTTGGTTGGGCCATTTTATCAAATTGTTTTGGATCAATGGGTATGTGGGCCTCCTTGAGTGTGGGTAACCATTCAGGTAAATGGAAACTCCATAGGTCTGGATCTTCGGCCAATATGAGATTATTAAGTTTTTCACCAAATACGCGAATACCTTCGATCCACAGATCGATGGGGAACATTTCATCGCCAGCATGAAATACATTTGGTATGGAGTATTTGGATAGAGGTGGTGTCAATGGCAGCACAGTGTTACTGAGACAACGACAATAGGGACATTGGAATTCTGTGCTAGGCGATGAGGGGAATATTTGCAAGGGGTGACGTCTGGGTCGGCGTATCTCCTTCGATTCTTCATTGTTATAGTATTCCTGCCAACAATTGACGTGCATTACATGACCACAACTGCTGGTGTGTATGGAATAGGGATAATTCGATTCCGGTTTAAGGACCTTGGATTTTTGTACAAAGGCCGAATAGACAAGGGTGGGTCCCTCTTTACTAACGGTGGCCTCTTCAAAGCACAGAATGCAATTGTATTTCTCCTCCTCGGGTTGTTGGAGACGCCTTTCCACACCCAAACAGGCAGTGGAATTGTAGGCCACCGCTCCTTCGAGACAATTGTCATCTTGCCATTCCATGGCTGAGCTAGCATTAGTATCACTGGCCACATCGTTGGCACTGGCAAACATTTCCGCATTCGAAGTCATGAATTTATTTTGGGCCGATTGCATTTGGGCCAGAATTTTGGCACGTCTTTCGGCTGCCAAGCGTGCACGTTCCTCCTTTTCGCGTTTCTCCTGTTCGGCTGAGGTTAACAGCAGGGCGGCATCATCACCACCCGCACCTCCGGCCGAGCTATCATTATTCGATGATGCGGCACTCGCTTCCATATCATCACTTTGCATACGTTCTAAACCTTCGGCGGTTACGGGTTGTTTGGCTTGCAAATCTTTGAATTTTTTAATGGTCCATAAAATGAAATCACGATGAGCTTCAACCTGATGGTGCAGGGCCATTATAAAACGAATAAAAATAAACAGACAATAACAGAGATAATAAAATGTTCAATATTCAACATTGAATGCCAATGCAAAAAAAAAAACGATGATAAGAAGATGGATGTGGAACAAAGAAAAACTTACCCTGCTGCTGCGTGATAATTCCTCAAGTTTGGGTAAAAGTTTATATTTTTGAGCCCATTGATAGAATTGTAAGAAGGGATAATTTTCCGATTCTTCTTCTTGCAAGCCATAGCCGATAAGGAATAGTATCTGTTGTGAGAGGTAAGATAGAGTAGGAGATTACTTCAGCTGTGTAAGCAGGACCTAGGGAACATTAGAAGCTTACCTTTTGCAAATGATTTTCTTGGAAGGATTTCCTCTTCAAATCTAGGGCTCGATCCAAAATTGTTTTCATTAGGTGCATCATAACATCGCATTGTAACAAATTGGCAATTGTTCTGCAAAGAGAAGGGTAGGGTGGTAATTAATAGAGAAAACATAATTACTTTCTATAGAAAAGTATTGTCCTCAGAAGCTGAGGACCGAATTCGTCAAGAGCTGAGAACTTCAGCTTCTTAGGTAATTTTTTTCTATAGAAAAAATTAGGATCTGGGCCAATTATTTTTTTTCTATTGTTTAAGGCAATTGTTTTCTATAGAAAATATTCGATTCTCAGGATTTTTCTATAGAAAAAATAATTACCTCTGAAGATGAGGTGCATATTTGTTTCCATAGAAAATAATTGCCTCGGAATCTGAGGATTTTATTCTATTTTTTTTATAGAAAAAATCGTCCTCAGCATCTGAGGCTATTTTTCTATAGAAAAAAAAATCGTCCTCAGCGTCTGAGGCTAATTCCTCAGACCTTTTTTTCTACAGAAAATTGCGGATTGAAAAGCGATTAGTGTCTAAGCTTCTGAGGATTTGGTTTGCAGTTTCGAAAAGAGGAAAACAAATGGCAGACACAGAGGAAAAACAAATGTCGAGGCTGAGGACCGAATTTTTTTTGCCTATAGAAACTGACGACAATTTTTTTCTATTGATAAAAACCCTTCAGACGCTGAGGCTATTTTTCTGTAGGAAAAATCTTACTTAGCGTCTGAGGCTATTTTTCTATAAAATAAATCGTCCTCAGCGTCTGGGGGTTTTTATCAATAGAAAAAAAACAGTCGTCAGTTTCTATAGACATAAAAAAAATCGATCCTCAGCCTCTGAAATTTGGTTTTCTTAGAAAAAAAAAAAATAGGTCATTCTTTCGAAACAGCAAACCCAATCCTCAGAAGCTGAGACACTAATCGCTTTTCAACCTGGAATTTTCTGCAGAAAAAAGCCTCAAAAACTGAGGCCCTGAATATTTTTCTATAGAAAAAATCTTCTTAAGCTTTTAATGATTTTTTCTATAAAAATATTTTGTGGTCTTTTGATAGAAATTTTAAGATTATTCAAAAATTACTCACACAAAAGCATCCGTTAGCTTGGGCAACTTTGGTGGTGGACAACACACCAATTCACCTTTGGTTTTACGCCTCAAACGTTGTGTCTCTTCCGATTTGGATTTATCCTCCTTGGTGTAGTGATAGAAGTACATATTATAATCATCGTATAGCTCTTCCTTGAGTTCATAAACACCCTTGGCATCGGTTTTTTGTGGCTTCTTAAAGACAGCCACCGAATCGATAACATCTTCCAAGGCAGTATCATTATTTGAATCAGGCAGGGCACGATTCAATTCTGAATGTGAATATGATTTGATACACAGCAATTGTATAATTTCCTTTTTGGTACGATCTTCTTCGGTGACAGCTGCCACACCCGGCATATAACGTTCACCAATTATAACAATTAACAATTCCAGAAATTCATCAATCATTGATAGCTGACGTATGAAATCATCATCGGACGCGGGTTCAACTTTATAATCATCATAGTCGTCTTGAATCCAATCGATTAGATTGAATTTATTGAGCAGGTGTATTAGATATTGATTGCTCTCGATGAGGGAAGCACCAATTTGCATGCCAACAATGTCACGATCCAGCATTTCAGTACGGCAGCGAACATTGCGATAGAAATAGAGCTGATGTAAGAGGGAATAGCCATTGCGACGCCACATGCCAGAGTGGACCTAAAAGAAAAACAAATAACAAAATGAAATAAAAAGAATTAGAAATTATTACATTTCACCTCACCTGAGCCATCATAACCTGGGTACACAGTATGGGTTCCATAATCTCTTCGGGGGTACGTTTCAAACTTGTTATCATATCAAAGTTCAGCCCGTAGGTACCCAAGTGTAAATATATGCCAGCAAAGAATCTTGATAGCGGCAAATGTATCGACACCGGCTTGGAGGCCACATCATACATTAAACACTCGGCAGAGTGACCGGCAACCTTCTGTACCTCCTTTTTGGCCTGGCCAATGATAAACATATTCTGCAGCAAGTATCGCATTACCATAACGCACAGCTTCGTCAACACCTCTTTGTCGGTGGCACACCATTCCAACACCAAGGATATGGTGTTGGCCAATTTAATGTGCAAATTAAAAGCACACTCCCATTCCGGTTCATAGTCCATATGTTGACCGGTTTGTCGAGTGACCGATTCCATGCCCTGCATGGCATTCAAAACACGCAACAATGCCTTACACCCCTCGAGGAACCCTTCACGCAATTCATCCGTCCAATAGTCCGGCTTAAAGCTAAGTATATAACGCAGATCGTAAAGTATGTAGGCGGCCCTCTTAAAGTGGCCCAGGGTCGAGACATTTTTCGAAAAGTGTAAAGTCTTATTCTGCATATAACCCTCAATCGACTTGTGATAGAAAGTGTGCAGCAGCTTATAGAAGATCCCCTCGCGGGCAATCAAATAATGGGCTATACTTGGCACGGTAAACAGCTGGACACTGAGTGACACAATGGAAAATGAATGATCATGGTCATCACTGATGAAATCCTGTACAATGGTGGCATAGTTCTTGGAGAACTCTTGAGCCAAAGCCATTTTGTTGTCGTATTCCATGAGCATGCCCGATATAAGTAAACGATGCCAACAAGTACGGGCTGTCTTCCACAGGGCCACATCATATTCCAAAATATGGCGTATACAATACGGCGCCTTTTTGTCCATTACAATGCGGGCAAATATCTGACGGAAGGTACTGTGACGCACCAAAAACTCCTGGAACCATGTCAGCAGTTGTAGAGCAAATTGCTGGCAAGCCACTGCCCGTATATGCAGCACAGAGACACGCAGCGACTGGTTGGCCCTTGAATTTGCCATGGGCATATTTGAGGGAACAGATTGTTTTTCGATCGCCTCCTTCAGTGCTATACACTCTAGAAATGTATCACACTTGACTACCGCCCTGCCCTCACGATCTATACTGGCCACAATTTCAGTTGCTTCTTTATGTTGGACTTTGGCGATTTTTGTTAACGTTTGTATCACCTGATCAAAGGTATGGGATTCATCATTGTACAGCACAGTGCAGAAGTAATCTTTGCCTGTGCCATCGCCATCAAGGCATTCAAGACTAGCTTTCGATTCGATTTCCAGATAGTTGACACAAAACGTCAAAATGGCCACAAAAGCAATTTCACAGCGTTCTTTAATGGCATCGGTGATGATTGTACTGCTCGAACTGTTCTCCTTGCCCCGCTGTAATGAGATGAAGCAGATTGTGAAATTAGTGGATTAAAAAGGGCGATAAAAGGCTTAAAACATCAGAAATGTATTCTGAAATTATTTTGGACCATTTGGATCTTTAGAGTTTTGAAATACTCTTAGGATTATAAATATTAAAAAGAAGATTTATCGGGTCTCAAGATTTCCAGACGAAGTTTTTGTAACCTTTTTAATCTACTGGTCCTTGCCGCTTGTAAAACACTTTGATTTCGATGTAGGCCCAGCATAACTGACCCGTCGCATTTAATGTATTTTCAAGTATTTATAAGTCGGGACTACAGAGGTTAAAACCCCATATTGGCAGACAATGTTAAATATAGGTTCAAATTTTATCATAGCTCCCATATATTTGGAAGGTCCTAGCCGTATTTTCCTTCCTAAGTATCTGTAATACTGGCATTTCTGAAATTTTCTATACACCTGTACATTTTTTATATATGACTTCGTCTAACTAAAATTCTCAAACATGTGCAAGGGCAACGCCTATCAATGTCCCGTCAAAGCGACGACGAAGCCCCATCAAAGCATACCAGTACAGATGAATTTCCACTTTTTGATATGATTGCCTTTGGCCGAAATCTGGATGAAGCCGGAATAAAGTTCCCACATTGCTCCTGAAGCCTGGAAAGGTGTCAGATCGATACTGATACTGACAAGGGTGCCAGAAGAGAAGAACTGTAATTTTCACAAATATCAGACTTTACCAGAACTTGACCTATCGAAGGCCTTCGATACCGTCAAACATGACAAGCTTTACGACGTCAGAGAAAAGACTTACCTTCAGTCGAATTTGAACCGTAGAGTGAAAAAGTGACTTCCCCAGGATGGGATAATTTCTTCGGAACTTGGACGCCTGAATTGGAGCTCCCACTGATCGAGCTGATCTATGGAAATCGATTCCGACCACCACCATTCCCCCAAAATATGTCAAGTCGTGTAGAAACAACGACCTCAAGTGTTGGAGACCTTAAATACCTCTAAAAAGCAACATACCGGTAAGTGATAATCTTTGTGGCTCCCGAATACGACCCTGAGTACTGCAATGAAGAGGCAAAACCTTATGGGTGGATTTCTCCACCCATGACCTCCATGATATAGAATGAGATGTCCGAAGGAACCCAAATCCCACTGGTCACGAATCGGTGGCACGATACCTAATATATGATCAACACATGGACTAGGACCGAACGACATGTTGCACCAATTTAACTGCCCATCTAAACCTGCCAACCTATCTCAAAATTCGCTGTGGACACAGCCATACGACCTGTTGCAACTATTTAACTGTCCAGCTAAACCCACCAACCTACCTCCAAATTCGATGCGGACACAGATTGTAACCTTCTGGAAATTGGAAAGAGAGGATCCAGAATCAAACTATGGATTCCGTTGCCACAACAACAATACAATGCAGTGAATGTTTGTTTTTACTCACCAAGTGTTCCTCACAGTAATGATCCTTTTTCCAGGCTTCTTCGTCGCCACAATCACAACAGCCGCCACCGCCCGACGTCGACATTTTATATTTGTGATAACGATGTGCGGATTGTTTAAAACAATTAACACACAGAACGCAGGTCGGATCCATGCCGCACTCACGACAACTGTATGTGGGTTCACCAATTTTAAAAACTTTGCCGCATACCGCCGATGTGGCACCTTCCAGACGTAATTTTTCCAACACCGTATTGGGATTATCGCCCAAAATAAATTCCATAAGGACATCGATAATGCCCTCCTTGGCACCAGCCTCTTTGAACATACATTTTACTGCAAAGACAGCGAAAAGAAAAAACGTATAGAAAATATTTTTTTGTTACAAAAATAAAAAATATAATAAACATATAAAGACATATATAGTGGCGAATTAAGGAGAAATGGGGGGAGAGGTTTGAACTAAAAAATCAAAAGACCAAATCAATCGGAAGAACTTTATATTTTTATTATTTCTTAGATGTTATACCCTTCACCATAGAGTGGGATGCTTATTAAATTTATTTTTCCGTTTAGAAAATTGGGCCAAAATTCGGAGTTGCTATTCTAATACTTATTCGGTATTTTGAACACATCTGAAGTGTTTTTAAGTGAATTTGCTTTAATTTTGTTAATTTTGGTTCTCATTAGGAAGGAAATCTCCGTAACAAAAAATATAATATAGGTTCATGTTTAGGTATATATAATTTTCGGAATTGATATTTGATATTTTGGGTTCGTATTGGTTGCTAAATATCCTTACCGAAAATAATCAATATGGGTCCACTTTTTGGATTATAAAAGTATATAAAAGTACCCTAAACTTTTCGGAATTGAAGATTTCGGACACGTGTTTCAACGGAATTGGACATAATTTGATATTTTGGGTTGACATTGGGTGACAAATCTTAACAAAAATTATGAATATCGGCCCACTTTTTAGGGTAGTTCCATATAATAACACCTCTAATTTTCAGAATTTTGGGGAGTTTGAGCACTTTATTCAACCGAATTGGATGTAAGTTAATATTTTGGATTATCATTAGGTGGCAAATCTTCCTACAAAAAGTTATCAAAATTGGTCCACTATTTAGGGTATTCATCGTTTATAGGTTCCCAAAAATGTGGGGTATTTTGAGGATTTCAGACACGTATTTGAACGTAATTGGATAAAATTTGATATTTTGGGTTCGCATTGGGTGGCAAATATCCTTGCCAAAAATGATCAATATCGGCCCACTTTTTAGGGTAGTCCCCATTTAAGGATACACTAAAATTATCGGAATTTTGAGCATTGCGGACATGTATTTCGACGAAATTGGACATAATTTCTTATTTTGGGTTCGCACTGGCTGGAAAATCTCCCTACCAAAAATGATTAATATCGGGCCACTTTTTAGGGTAGTGCCCAAATAAATGTAACCTAAAATTTTGAGTATTTTGAGGATTTCGGACACGTTTTTCAACCACAAATCCTCCAAAAATATCAATATTGGACCATTTTTAGGGTAGCCCCCATATTTTCATCCGAATTGACTCTAATTTTATATTTTAAGTCCTCATTGGGTAAAAAGGTTATATATAAGTCGATCGCCTCAATCCCATTAATAGATATTTTGATGGCCCAGGTGCATTTTCCAGTCCAAGTGACTATAATTAAGCATTATAAAGTCATTCCTGGACTTTGTGGGATACAACATTTCTTCAGAGAACATTTTCAATGTTTTTACATAGCCCCTATAGGAAGGTCATGCGTCATTTTCGGTATGATCAAGGTATTGGTCCAATTTTACAAACTGAGTGTCTGTAGTTTTATATGTTGGTTTCCCCTGCCAGCAATTTACAATATCATAGCTCCCCATATACAAGTCCCGATCGATTTTAGGTATTTTAAATGTACACCTCATGGAGGAGGATAGAAAAAGTTCAGCTCGATCGAACTTAAAAACGTTTTTGTATGTAGAAAAAAATGCTCAGCCACTGAGAGAACAGTTTTTTTCTATAGACAAAGGTCCTCAAACCCTTAAAACTAATTTATAGTGACTTAAAGCGACTTTTCCTCTTTTCAAATTTGGTCCTTCGAGTTATAGAAAAAACCACAAGGCATTGAGAACTGAAATGTTTTTCTACAGGAACCCTTAAATACCCCGAACTATTTTATTTTCTGACGTTCTCTCATAATTTGGTCCTACGAGGTGTACATATCAAACAATATAAAAGTCCCGATCGATTTTAAGTATTTTTAATGTTCACCTCATGGAGGACGATAGGAAAATTCAGCCCTGTCGAACTTAACGTTTTTACTAGTAGAAAAATTGGCTCAACCACTGAGGAAACTGATTTTTTCTATATACAAAAGTCCTTAAGCTCTGAAAATTAATTTTTCCAGAATTCAGCCGGCATTACCTCTTTTCAAATTTGGTCCTTCGGGATATAGAAAAATAACACCAGTTACTGAGAACTGAAATGTTTTTTCTACATTAATTCTTAAATACTGAGAAATATTTTATTTTCTAACTTCGATTGACCTCTTTTCATAATTTGGTATTTCAAGCTGTACATATCAAACAATATACAATTTATCGATTTTAGGTATTTGGAATGTAGAGGTCCAGCTTAACAACGTTTTTACTTGTAGAAAAAAATTCTCAACCCCTGAGAGAGAACAGATTTTTTCTATAGACAAAAACTCTCAAACACTGACAACTATTTTTTTACTTCAACCGATCTTTTATCTCTTTTCAAATTTGGTTCTAGACAAAAGTCCTCAAACCCTAAAACTAATTTATGGTGACTTAACCGACTTTACCTCTTTACAAATTTGGTCCTTCGGGTTATAGAAAAATAACATCAGTCACTGAGAAATGATATATTTTTCTGCACGGGAAAAATCCTTAAATACTAAGAACAATGTTATTTTCTGACTTCAATCGATTTCCTTTCCTTTAATTTGGTCCTTCGAGCTATATATATATATATTTCAAACAATTCTCCTTAATTCTTAAATACATATATGTTCATTTTTCAAGTTATCTACAAAACAGTAAACCAGTAAATATGTATTTAGTCAAGAAATAAGTCATAAATCGCTTTTTTTTACAAAATAATGTTATTAAAAAATATAATGATATATATAGTTATTTATTTTTTAGGTTAGATAGCGTGTATGCGTGTATTTCGAAAGGGGGGTTAATTGTAAAACTGTTTAAGCTTTCTTCTTTTAACTCTTGGTCGTTTTTTAAGTAGAAGTTCAATATAAGAAAGAAACTATATATATGAAATAACCAATAAATTGTAAACAGAAATAAGTAGTTTATACAAAAATAACAACGGAATGTATATAAGAGTTATTAACATAGTAGTGAAACAAATTTTGGAAACAAAACTTACAGGAACCTGCACAGCCATTTTTATTATTATTAAGATTTTTTAATTCGGATAGAACATCACGCCCTTAAATATGAAGAAAAAGGATTTGTGTTGTAGGTCATTCGATTTTTCGATTTTTCAATTAGCAAAATAAAACAAAACAAAAAATATATAAAAGAAAACAAAAAGAAATACAATAAATTAAAACAAATACACAAAATAATAAAGACAAACACAAATAAATAAATATTTAAAATAAAAATCATATTAAACAAAATAAAGACCACATTCCCAATTGAAGAAGCATTTAATGAGAATGCTTAATTATAATAATTAAATGAATACAATGGATCATATGGCTTGAAAAATAATTAAAAAAAAGAAAAAAATCAATCATATTGCATAGTCATTGAAAAAAATGGTTTATGTCCGAATTTTTAAGCAAACCCTTGAATAGCAGCGCAGTCAATGCAATGCCCCAGATTTGCCACCTTGAAATAATTCTCAATACTGAAGTGAAATGGAATAAGGAAAAAAGTATAACTGAATTATATCCGCCTGTCAAGCCCAATATTTTATAGGGTGTCTATGAAGCAAATAATCCGTTTGAAAGTCCCAAAGTCTTAGACAAATGAAATGAGAATATATGTATCTCTATCATCAAATATCCGCCTACGGGGAGCAAAGCTGAATGCTATCGGACGCGTCCACAGGTTGCAGATAGTGGAAAGCCCAACACCATTCGTTGGGTAACTGTTAATAACCAATAAACAGTCGCGGACAATCAGCGGGCTCAGGGGGAGAGTCTCGGAGGAAATGACCGAGTGCCAATGATCCCTGAGTCGACGAGGCGAGAATGGCGCCCCTCCCATATATCCATCTCAAGGTTTGGGACACTACCTTCTTAAAGTGTCTCCCCTAACGCTGGGGTGTCATGCGACCTCGTGCCTATCAGCGTTCCACGGTTTGCAGTCAGGGTACCGACTGTATTAGAACGGAGCCTTGTTGATACCTGGGCGCCTCAACAAGTGTTTCAGGCTTAGTTGCCAAGTCCTTTCCATGGTAAGAGGCTATGCCATGGTCGACCTCAAATCCTCACTAACAGCACTTTTTATGGAGCCAATTTTTAATACACCCCCCCCCCCCAAAAAACAAAACAACAATGAATGCGAACCTTCGACTGATGTTGGTGTGGCTGCCTTGGCACCCTCAGTCTCGAACTCTACAAGGTCAGACATCAATGATTCCCCCAAAGTGTTGACGACCCAAGCAATTCCCCTGGACCTATCTTTAGCCACCTGTCCATCTCTCGATGACGTAAATGCGAGCCTGGAGAGGCAGTCGAATCTTCTCCTCGACCTTCTAGAGGAAACCGGCTCCTTCCGCCTCAGTCAGGAGAGCATCCCAAATCAGCTCTGGGATGACTCTCTCTTGTCGGACGAGGATGACATTATGGAAACCACCGTTATTAGAACCACGGTGATAAGTACGGTAGAAACCATGATGTCTCCCCTGAAGCAAGGAGGGTCCCCTCGGCTGACTAAGGAGGCAAACCCTGGCGAGGTTGAAGACGTTGACTCAACCTCCACGGCCTGCAGTGACGTCGCGAGGCTTCTAAGGCAGTTGGCTGTCGAAGCAGATGCTGGCACCGATGAGGCTCCCATCGTTAAGATGGATGATTCATCGGTACCATTATCTGATAGACAAGCTAACGCTAAGGAGATCGCTGCCAAGAAAATGTATCGGAGAGCAGTCAATTTCTGCAAACGGTACATTGGACGGGACAGCGACTCCATCACGGGTAAGGAGTTCCTGTTAATCAAGAGGAACCTCAAACTCATTAGGAAGTTCTCTAGGAACTATCCTGATGACATTGAGAGGGACTTCTTGATTGACAGGATCCCCCGACCCAGTACTAAGACCACGGCGGTAGTCCCTTCTAAGAAGGAGAAACCTGCTGATGGCCCCGGTACATCCAGGAAGCTGATGCCTGAGACGTCTAAGCCCTCAGCACCCCCAAAGGGTAAACTGAGTACTGAGACGTCTCAGACATCAGAATCCACAAAGACAGAAGGCAGGGGACTGTCGAAGTCGGCCCGAAAGAGAGCCCGCAAAAAGGCCTCCAAGAAGACCGATAAGGCACAACCGCCCTCTGT